>NW_025767485.1:425000-510656 GCF_003918875.1 Haliotis rubra | reverse complement strand
AACAGGCTTTAATAGTTCTTACTCATAATAAATTGAAATTAAAAGTTCATGTGTTCCTGTTGTTTTCACCCATCCATTATGCTTTTGTGTTCCACTGAGACATTTTTGACATAGATATGGAGCGTTAGTGATATCAGTAATGCTCTCCGTGTTACTAAGACATAAAGTTACATATTTAACTATTAATGCGTATAGATAAGGCGTAAAAGCAGAGAGCAATACACAACGGACAATTAACGGTAGCGTATAGAACTGAAATAGAAATCTGGTATCCAATAGTGTCTTAAACGAGTAACTGATTGAAAGAAATTGACAGCAAGCTGTTTTCTGTGTCGTTAGATATGTTCATAAAATGTTCATCTGAGGAAATGTGTTCAGTTGACATGAAACACACATCGGGACTATGCCTATAAACTACCACGGAGTATATGTCAAGTTATTCCCATTAATTTGAAGTTTTATACCTTAGACAGAATAAATACCCACAAGGAGAACACGCTACGTGATCCTTTTATCACAGGGCTACAAGACAGAGGATCTCACTGTTCAATAAATATTCATGTGTGTAGTACTATGACCTCCCTCAATTATAGACTAATCACCAAAGAAATGTAACTCTTTGCTGGTTTAATTTCAAGTGGTTTATTTATACTCAGTGAGGAGGAGTGAGTTACAATTTAACGTCCGATCGGCAATATCGCTGCGGTATCGTGAAGAAACAAGTTTCAAACTGACCATAAATGCTGCAAAAATAACTGTCAACGAAGGACAATAAAAGCAACTGGAATATCAGAATATCAAGAATTAAAACTAGCATCTCTCTCTTAAATTGTACATCAAATTAGACAAGACAGTATAAAATGGGCTATAGATCGCTAACAAAATGAAAGTAGATCACAATACTAGGGACCATTGGGACTTTACTGTACCTTGCTACCCGCATGGACCACCCCTTGCTTTAGTACCCTGTAGATCTGGGTTACAACTGGTCTTCAGCAATCCATGCTTACCGTAAAAGGCAACTAGTGGGATCGGGTGGGTCTTGACACATGTCATCGTATCTCAATTGCGTAGATCGATGCTCATGCTGTTGATCATTGGATTATCTGGCCAGACTCGATTTTTTACAGATCGCCTCATTCATATAGCTGGAATATTGGTGAATGCGTCGTTAAACAATCAAACAGCCAATCCTTTGCATCAGAGCCTTCATGGAACATCTGCAAAAGGCTTCTAATCATTGTACTGGATGGGAAGTGTTGTCTAATATTTAGAGAGCACTGTTTTAACTGCAGCATCAGCCTTACCAGCAATGCCTACGTTGCTGGGTATATTCAACGCATTGGCTAGTAGCGATAGTATTAAACGTTCCATGATTGTCAATAAAAGTGGATGTTTACGGTTTATGGATATTACAAGGAATATTGTTACGGACTGAATACAAACAGGTATCAGAAAAATAGTAAGAACTCTTTATATTTAGTTTGAGTATTTATATAATTTAGAACTGTCAATATATTTTTGCATTCTGCTGTTAAACGATAAACCTTTATTTGGTAGTCTTGATGATATGATTCTGATCAGATGACAGTGGCACATTCTAGGATCAATCTGCAAATATTGATAGTACTATATGTGCTATCTAATTGATTATTTTCTTTTTGATACATAACTCTGAGTAATTCAGTAAGGACAGTGTTTAGCGTCATTGTTTTAGAGGTGGCTTATCATGGTCCTCACACAGGCTGCCAAATGGAGACGTTTGTAAAGCCTGCAGGAAGAGCAAAATCGAAAATGATACGAGAGAACGTGGCCTCCAAGACAACTCAAATGGGAGTGTTATCTAAGACTAGTTTTTGGTATCCGAGAGGTGTGTATTTTCTTCAAAAGTCGGTGTAATTGGTGTTCAACTCAGAATATGTAAACTAATTTTCCAAAGACCATTCTATTTATTTAATTATACCTAACATTGTATAGTATTCATATCTATGTCACGCCATGAATTGTTAAAATCACTCACAAAGACCGATTTCAGTCATTTTAAATTTTAGAGAGGCAATCTATTTTAACCCACTTACTTGAAATCTCCTGTCATAAAAGTTGGAAATTAATTAAGGCAAACGGCTTTGGTAATTCAAGGTCATATAAATCATTTAAAAATCCTGTATATCCATGTAGTGTGCTTTATCTAAATCGAATTGCTTATTCATTATGGTGTTTTTGACAAATAATTATGAAGGTGCTAAATGATCGATGGTACTTCTGTTTGTACAGAAACCACATTGTATATTATTTTTGAATATCGTTTGTTTCCAAGTACCAAACTCATTGATTATTGATCATGCGTTCCAAGGTTTTGCAAACACAGCCTGTTAAAGGTTGATAACTTCGTGAGTTAATAATGTCTGTTATGAGCCCCTGTTGCAGTATCTTGAGCGTGCTCAGCTGCCGTATGGAGCTTATGAATAAACAATATTTCCTTGTAATCTTTCCCATGACCTTTGCCGACGCTCGTGAAGAGCAACATCCTCCTGGGGAGTTTTGTAATGTTAATAGCTCTTTTTCCATGTGGTTCTGGGATAGAATAGGTCTTCAGCACGAAATTGCTGGCCGTAAAAGGCGACCAAATAGGGCAATCTGTTTGCCATGCATTACGCCCCAGTGTCGGTGGAGGAAGGGATTCTGGTGGTTGTGGGCACTGGTTCCAAATATAGCTCCCCTGTGCCCAATACACCTCTTCAAACCTTACTTCATGGATTGGGCCCGATTCTATCTATCGGCTGGTCCTGCCAAGCACAGTGGTATTTCTATCTGGTGTTGTACACCTATCGGGTGTTGATAGCTTTCAGTCATGGCTTAATGATTGGAAATTCAAATTTCACTTGCCTTCAGTCGTATGCCAAGACGGCACTGCCTCATTGGCCAATCATAGTTCGTTTATATTTGTTTTCTTCTGTTGTTTTTAGCATTTTATGTATGATACCCTCAGATGATGATACTTGGAAACAAACGTCAACTGGACAATTAAAGTTAAAGCAAGATATTTCAATATAAGTGGTGATACCTATGTTCCCAATCTAATGAGATGTTTCAAATGGTAAAGGTGCGGCCATCGTGTCAATACTTGTACAAACCATTTAACATGCAATAGTCTCTCAAATGTATTGACTGACTCAATACATTGGCCATTGTTTTGTTGATGGTGCCCTCCCATAACACAACTTCATTGCTAATTATATGATATTCTAAAATATATTTTCATAAATTATCGACGTTATATGACTTTTGATATCATCTTCACAGGTTAATTCTACATTTGAATATGGAGAGTTTCTTCCAAAACACAGAATAAAGGTGCTATCAGATAAAATTATAAGGTCCCTACATTGAAACATTCCATAAAAACAACACAGTGTGAGAGGTTTAAAATATTTCAAATGTCATGAATAATATTAGTCATTATTTTTCCTCTCCCAACTTTCCAAAATATAACAGTATGTCAAGTTTATTTTTAAAACAAAACCAAAACCGGTTTGTTATGGAAAAGAAATCTATCCAACTGGAATGACTAAGTGTGTTAAAGGAATGACCTAATCTCTACTATTCAGTGGTTAATTCGTACATTACAAACAATGTGTTTACATTTCGTTTTAGATCAATAAGGCAATGGTCTTTTTGTACAAATTACAAATAAAAAAATGTGTCTTGCCACAATCTACATTTGTATTGCAAATACTCTGTCCGAGTTAAATGAAGGACACCAAATTGTTACAGGAATGATATCAAAATATAACTCTAACAAGTAAACTAAAATGATAAACATTGGTTTGTACAAAACTTCAAAATATCACTTTCTCTCTAAGTTAAGTCAAACCAAAATCTTGCTCAGTACTCACATGGCATGAAAAGGAGACATTTCTTAAAATGTTATTATACTGTAATTACAGTACAGATACAAAGATGTCACTGAATTCATGTTAATGAGACCTTACAGTGACAACATTGATGTGACAATTCAACGGCTAAACATTTCTATTTAATTGGAAAATCATACTGGCTTTATCTGGAAGATACAGTTATTTACACAATAACCAATATTAATCTAATATGATACCATAATCAGTTATAATGCACTCTCCTACCCTGCCCAGCATAGTACCTCTGCCACAGGCCAGAAAAATGTGACGATTCGTCACATCTTGCAATGTCCATTCAATATAATGTACATATTTCTTAACTCTTTTATTTTTGACGAGTCTACACATCTAACTAAACATCTTAAATAGACTGGTTTAGTTTCACTGAGAAAATATCCAAAAACACTATTTCGATTTGCGTAGCGATCCTTTGTTTACATAGGTTGTACGGCTTCACGTGTTGTCATCGAAGCTGATGGAGGGCAAACGATGCAGCCAGTTTGATATCTAAATATGTACTGTCATAGACCTTACTGTCGCAGTTGTGGAAGAATATACATGTAACAATGTAAAACATCATGAAGAGAGCGCCGAAAAGCTTTCGTGAGTCCAGTCTCTTCTTATTATGAATATGCGCGTTTGATTACAAACAAGAGAAAATTCGGGTCACGTGATATGCAAATTAGCCTGTGGCAGTGATGCTATGTTAAGTCATCGCTGTGCCGGAGTGTGAATTAAAATGTTCACTCAGCTCATGTAAGTTTACAGTGTCCTTCCAGTAAAAACATTGTTGTAACACTTGCATTGATATAGCCTTCTTATAAAATCAAAAATAATTTTACCTGTAAAGTATTTCCCTTCAAAATACCTAACAGGCTACTAAAATATCACTGTCACTAAAATACATTCACAAACAGATTGTATTGAACATTTTTGTCTTTCCTTTAACAACATAGTTCCTTCCCGTAACGAATTTCATGTGAATGTTTTGTAACAAATATACATGATGTTGTGAACATTACACTGTATAAATACCAATCTTAAAATGTTCATATCACTTGGACATGTGGTGGCGCGTGGTCCTGCGCTCAAAGCTCAGGTCACAAATCGGTGAAGTTAAGCAGCGTCGAGCTCGAAGAGTCTTTGGATGGGTGACCGTGTTTGGCAACTTGACTCCTGAGCGTTTCTAGGACTTGAGCCCTGCCCCACAACGAAGCACATGTGACACACGTGGTCTCACCTTAGGCAAGTGAGTTTGTTCAAAATTGTCTCTGTTCACCCAGCAGGAAAAATGGTATCCGGTGGAAAAAAGTCATATGACTATAACCTTCTAGCGCCTAACAGGCAGCTTGGGTTATCCGGGGTAATAATGTGCTGTGCCTTGATTGTTAGCGCTATGAGCATACCTAGTGTGTAGTTTGGCGCTATATAAATGGACACATTATTTGTATTACATGCATAAAGCACAAATTCATTGTAATCAAGCAACAAATGTGACGTGCATCAGAGATATTATCAGCACAGTAACAAACATGGTCTTTCCAATCACACTATTTCTGTTATAGGACTGAATGTTATTGGAAATACACATTTCACACTTAAAATCAAAATTAAAATAATGGGAGCTCCCTAACACTGTTTGGCACTCGGTTCAATTTTCGTGCATTTGACAGATTACATGTTATTTAAGCATTTTCTACGTCAACCATTCCGTAAAACCCTTACATGACAAACTGGAAGGAACTGAGAAAAAAATACTCTCCAAGTTACACATCTTCTATGCCAAATTTCTTTTTTAAAAAGCTGCGTTGCACCGCTCATGGCAGCCTTACTTGTAGCACCGCTCATGGCAGCCTTACTTGTAGCACCGCTCATGGCAGCCTTACTTGTAGCACCGCTCATGGCAGCCTTACTTGTTGCACCGCTCATGGCAGCCTGACTTGTAGCACCGCTCATGGCAACCTTACTTGTTGCATCGCTCATGGCAGCCTTACTTGTTGCACCGCTCATGGCAGCCTTACTTGTAGCACCGCTCATGGCAGCCTTACTTGTTGCACCGCTCATGGCAGCCTTACTTGTTGCACCGCTCATGGCAGCCTTACTTGTTGCACCGCTCATGGCAGCCTTACTTGTTTAAAGTGAAAGTAGCAACTGCGTATGGCAGAGGTTGCCGCATGAACACGACAAGATAAGGAAGAGTTCAGTGACATTTTTTGTACTTGTTACAGTACAGGCAATTTCTCAAGGGACGTGCATAAACTAAGGTAATGCAAAAATATGTACATCGGCATTTTTACGACAACTATGTTATACAACCCTTCTAAATGATATTAACATGTTCAAAAATAACGGGAATTTATTTTGACACAAATATTTTCAATCAAAGATGCATTTCAGTTCAGTCGGCTACACGAGAACCATAAAATACAAATAACTTAATTCATAGCGAAACATTAATCATTTGCTATTGTATGAATGGTAATTATGAACGACAGTGTAAAACAAACAAATATTATCTTCATTTCTTAAGAAGCAATTAAATAGGGAAATGTCGGGACAAACATAGCTGCAAATTTTGTGAATGACTGGGATGACCACGACCAGGGGCCATGTGGGTAAAAAAACAAAAGAGTCAATTTCATCACGGACACTGTGTAGTATATATCTAAAGACTCAGGGTGATTCACAACTGGGGACTAAATTCAAAGGGTCCACAATTTTCTTCCAAAACTCCTTTTATCTCTGAGAGATAATATTATTAGAGTGATGTAAATTCTTCCGAACAAAAACAAAAGCGCGAGCGTACTGCAGAAGCAATTGCGCATGCGCACATCTCATGGCATTCCGAAAGTTTAGAATAGGGAGGTGGAATATGTAATACTATTAAATTGTCTTGTTTCAGGACCCGTGAAGATCCGGGGTAGAATAGGTCTTCAGCAACCCATAAAAAGGCGACTATCTTGTCGTAAGAGGCGACTAACGGGATCGGGTGGTCGGTTTCGCTGACTTGGTTGACACATGTCATCGGTTCCCAATTGCGCAGATCGATGCTCATGCTGTTGATCACTGGATTGTCTGGTCCAGACTCGATTATTTACAGACCGCCGCCATATAGCTGGAATATTGCTGAGTGCGGCGTAAAACTAAACTCACCCACTCACTCACTCTTGTTTCAGTGTGTGAGTAAGTATTGCAGCCGAAGATTAATGAATGCTTCCACTATCTTCCTCACGAATGTCAGGATGAAATTGTCATCCACGGTAATATATACACAACACTAAGAGTTTTGCTTGTTTTTCTACACAGCAGTAGGTGTATTGTTTGCATCCCTGAAGGGTGATATCACCACGATCACCTTACACGGCTGGTCCTCTGGTAATGAGCAGATCTACAATCACCGTATTGCCAGTTTGTTTCGCATAGTCAAGAGCAGTCTTTCCCTCTTGGTCTTCTATGCTTGAAACGTCAAATGTATCTACAATGTACTTTACAGCTTTACATTTTTTACATTGAGCCACATAGTGAAGAGCCGTCCTTCCCTCTCTGTCTTGAGCAGATGGATCAGCACCTAAGAGTAAGAGTGTCTCTACATTATCAGTACACCAATCTTCAGTCGCAGGTGCTGCACAATGAAGTGCCATCCTGCCTTGCTCATCTAGTTCATTAGGGTTGGCGCCTCTCTGTAACAACAGCCTAATACTGGCTGAACATCCTCTTTGTGCTGCATAGTGGAGAGCCGTCTTGCTGCAGTAACTATGTAAATTCACATCAGAGCCGTGGTCCATGAGAAGTTTAGCAATAACACAGTCTCTTCGTGTCACTGCATACTGGAGAGGTGACATCCCTTGCTCATCTTGGGCACATTGATCAGCTCCTTGATTCAGGAGTAATGATACGGTTTTCACGTTTCCATGTTCTGCTGCATCATGAAGAGCTGTTTTGCCATGTACGTCCTTTATTGACAAATTAGCAACTGTGTCCAGCAGGATCTTCACAGACTCGCTATTGGGACATGGTGAGGCATAATGCAGAGCTGTTTTGCCTTGTATATCTTGCTTACATGGGTCAGCACCTTTGCTCAACGCTATAGCAATACATTCACTTTGTTTCTCTGCTAAATAGTGAAGAACAGTCTTTCCACCTTGATCTCGTATGCCAGGGTTGCTACCTTTCTCTAAGAGAAGCATGACTAACATTCCCTGCAGCATAATGTAATGATGCTTTCCCTCTTGATCTGTTAAATTTGGATCTGCTAATTCCTTCAAAAAGAAGTTGAACTCTTTCAAAGTCAGTAGATGCAGATGCATAAGGCAGCGCTGTCTTTCCTTCATGATCTTGCAAATTGATATCAATCCCTGCCTTAACTAATAATGCTACGCTGTCAGCATTTCTACTTTCAGCTGCATATTGGCGAGGTGTTTGGCAAGATGTGTCTCCTGAGAATGCAGTGAGGCCTCTCTCCAGGAAAAGCTTAAGGTTCTCACTGCTTATACTTTCAGCTGCATAATGCAGTAGTTTCCTGCGTGCCAAAAAGAAGTTTGAGACATTCCCCGTCGTTGTGCCATGATGCACGATGAAGTGGAGTTACGCCTCATTGGTCGCTTAAACAAGGATCAGCTCCTCTCCCCAGAAGTAACTTAACACCAGCATAATTGTGACTCTCAACCGCATTTAGCAATGTACTTTTTCTAAGCCCATCTTGAATACAAGGATCAGCCCCGCATCTAGCAGGAGTTTCAGAATATCAGTGTTGAATTCAGATGCATAGTGAAGGGCAGTTCTGCCGCTTACATCTTGAACTTGCAGATCAATGGGTGTGTCCAGCAATAACTTCACAATGTCAGTCCTTCCTCTTTCAGTTGCACAGTGTAGAGCTGTTTTACCCATAGCATCCTGAAGACAAGGATCACTTCCTGCATTAAGTAGCAATTTAACATTATCACAACATCGTCCTTCAACAGTGTAGTGTAAAGCAGTCTTCCGTCCTTGTCTTTAATATTTGGATCAACACCTGCTTGCAACAAAGTGTTCAATAGTCCAGTCTGTTTCTCTGCTGCATAATGCAAAACCGTTTTGCCATTTGCTTCTTGAACATTCGGGTCGACACCTTTACCCAACAGAAACCTGGTTATGTTATCTAAAGTGCGTGCATGAAGCGTGACCCCAAATGTATTTTGAAATAGAAAAAACAATAGGTTATATTTATGTCCATCTTTGTCTGTCTGATTCACAGTCAGTCCTCGTTCCAGCAAAAAAGACAGAGGCTCATCGTCTCCAGTCTCCATACAAGACAGTACTGCTGCAAATGCAGCTGTTCTTCCCCGACTGTCCTCAATTTGTAAAAGGTCCTTTCTGATATCCAGAAGATATCTGAGTTTGTCAATAGTGTCAGTCGGCGATCTTGCTGCCTTGTGAAGCACTGTCTCACCGGTGACATCTGTCATGTCAAGGGAAGCACCCGACTCGTGCAGACATTTCACCACGTCAATATCGGCATTCCTACATGCTGCAAGAATGGCACGTTTGCAGACTTGATGTGCATCATTGTTTGCAGGAAAATTTGATACAATGTCATCAACATCAACATTGACATCAGCGCCATTCTTTAGCAGAAACTTAACCATTGCTAGGTCACCACATTCAGCTGCCTTGTAAAGGATGGTCTTGTTGTCTATATCTACACCTTCGATGTCACTACCTGCCTGTACTAACGCTCGCACTATGTCTATGTGTGGACGGCACAGATGCTCCACCCATAGCATTGGAATGCATCCCCGGAAGTTGGAAGTATTTACAGGTGCATGCTTTCCGATAAGCAACTTCACACACTCTAACTGATTATACCACACAGCCAGATGTAGTGGTGTATTGCCTTCCCATCTTGGACATTTACTGGAACTCCTCTGTTCAGCAGAACATTGGCACATCCAACATTACCATGCTTAACGGCAATGAAAAGTAGGGATGTACTAATGTTAAGTATCTCTTGGTGACTGTCTCCCACCAGCTCCAACAACTCAAGCAGACATGCACCTACACCATAAGCAGCTGCTTGCTGTAGAGCAGTGGGATAGTACTCCACACGACTATATGGGTCAACCTTTTGGGCACGTATGTTGATCACGTTCACCCACGAGCCGTAAGGATTTTGAGAGCTGCAGTGGATAAATGAGTCGCTGCTAACAATGTCATGTGCCCAACGTCAACATTGCACCCAGTATTCAGGAGTGTGGTGATTATGTCGCTTATGTGCTCCGTGTTGTATGGCCGATAGGCGGACGATCTATAACCAACACTCAGTTCTTTGAATAATTGCACTAAACAGTGTTTGAACTCTGTCTGACGTCTGCCCTGGTCCTTCAAATGTTTAACAACGAAATCCACAATAAATGCATTTCCATATAGAACAGCCAGTTTAAAAATTGTCTACATTGGATATTGAGTCCCATGTGAACTTATCCTCAAACTGTGATTCGTCTTTTCTTGGCATCAGGACAAAGCTACACACTGTATAAGAAATGTCTTCCTCCATGTCCCTTGACATGCAGAGAGCTCTGAAACAAGCTGCATTTGGCCTCAGGCCAAAATCAAAGAGAGACCTGACGAGGACACTGTTGTCCACAAAGATTGCACAAGGTAAACACTCCTGCAAAATATCTCTTTCAAAATGGTCAAGCCCCAATGCAAATATATTTTCTGTTAAAACTTTCAACTGTTTAAGTACAAAGTAAGTAAGAAGATATTCCACCGTAAATACTTCATTTTGTTCGATTCCATGGTTCCAGGCATCACAACAAATCTGTACCTTATTGTTTAATTTCTGTTTGAAAATGCTGATACTTTTGGTCTCTTTTACCACTTATGGATCAAATGCTGAATGAAAACTTCATCTTTAAGAGAAGGGTGGTCGACGATCTGTCTTGATACTCCAGGTGTTAGTAGTATATCTGTAATTCGATCAGCTAGCATTCCATAGTTTTCTTCCTTTAGATGTATCGCAAAATCATTATCGCATTCATTTTGTTTTGTTTTGACAAGTTCGACAAGCATTGACACAGAGCACGTTCTGATACAAATGTCTGGATAATTCTTAGACAGACTGATGAAAACAGAATCAAAGATGGATTGATGTTGAAACACAAATCCGTTTTCACTGTGTTCCAAATATATACCACAGAAGGATTCAGCTTTGTGTCTGATGTTGGCCAAACTGTGATAAGAAGGTAAACCGGAACAGATCTCCTTCACAATCTGCAGGATTCTTGGAATTCCTCTGTACCCCTGCCGTGTGAGAGATCCTGTGTTTGTAGACATCCTCCTCTCAGCAGCACCAGCAACAGAACACAGTAACCAAGCCCATCACTCTCCTGTAACCTGTCTACCTCCTCCAAGATGTAATCATGTGGCTTCAGGAAGAACTCAACTCCTTTACTCTGTGCCTGCTTGCTCCCAGCAAAATATTTACAACACTGAGGAAAGCCAATATTTGACCCTGAACGAGCCACCAGTTCCATTTCTTTCTCCGTGAAGTTGGTTTTGTTTTGACACATGATCTTCAGCATCCTCATTTTTTCATTTGGTCGAAGAGAATACTGTCCGTCATCAATTGTCACATGAGTGATATTCGTCATTAAGCGATTACTCTGCAGTTGTCTCTCACACTGAGCACTGATTTCCGATCTCGATGTTAGGATCAGGTAAACATGACCAGCTTCTACAGAGGGCCATATTACATTGAATAATCTTGACCATTCGTCTGCAGTCGATTCGACAAAGTTGCTCGAACCAAAAATGTTGTCGACCATTATAATATATTGGCATTTACGCTGTCCCCTTCTTTGTGGTATTAGCTTCCATTCTTTGGCTGATGTAAGTATCAGTGGAGTTCGTCCTTCCTCCTTGGCTACCTCTGACAGGAGTCTCAGTCCCAGTCTCGACTTACCAGAACCGGATCTCCCTTTGATGAAGATGATGCCATGTTGTTTTAACAGTCTTAGTGATGACCTTTCAAAGTAAGTGGACATGTATTCTGTATGGTCATGATCTATTAACGCTTTGGTCGATTCTGGAATGTAACAAAGATGGCGTTACAATACTGAAGTAATGACAATAACAATACATTCGGCTGTAAATATGTCTTCAACTATGACCATGTAAATATAACTACCTTCTTTCTCCCTTTCTCGGATGAATCGCTACACACAGCAGTTGGCACAAGGCACGTATTCAAGTAGGTGAAATTCAAAGAAATGAGTCCGTTATTTAGATATTGTCTGCATTCATCAGTAATATACTCATCACTATTGAGACACTTCTACTACGCAGTATGCGTGCATGCACGCGCTGCGCATGCTCGCACACACACACACACACACACACACACACACACACACACACACACACACACACACGTGAATTCATGACATAACTTGTGAACTGCAGTGCTCAGTGCACAAAGGAAAACATGTACAAATCTTGTCGCCTTACCGCGAATGTTGATGAAACGTCTGTCTGAAAAACAAGAACATGCTTATATTCACGTTCATATATTCCCATGATATATGTTGGGAAATGTAGCTCGCCCGCGACATCAATTGTCTGTTAATCATTTGATATACCACAGATCCTCTTTGACAATATCAAATGCTATGGTATTTCATGTCAGGGAACTTATATAATGACTCAGACAACGGTTCTCATTGGTCAATTTCCACGTGTGCGATTATTGAGGAAAATCTGAAAATTGTGTTTTCCCGCCTATTGCCGAAATTGACTGATGAGAGCCGTTTCCTGATCCCGAGTCATTCAGAGATTTTACGGAAACTGTCGATATTTACCGAAGATAGGACAGACGTTTGTTCAAAGCAGAGGGTGAGGTGAGAGGTGAAATTGGCTTTTACGTCGTGCTTGAGAATATTTTGCTCATATGACGACGTGCATGCGTGTATGTGTATGTGCGTCTGCTTGTACTAGCCCAGACTGAAGCTGGTTTTATAGTGCTAGCCCACTGAGATACCATGCCGCAGTGAAGCATGAATACCCACTCAGACACATTATACTGACTCTCAGACACCTTATACCCATTAATGCCGAGCCGACAAGTCCTTGATGTAACGTCCATTAATGCCTCCCGCTCCGGGCGGACGCTCTAATCACTACACCACGGAGGCGGTCTCAAAGCAGAGGGTAGTGCTATTGCGAGGGTCAGTGATCAAATATAAAATGCAGTTAGACAAATTGAATACGATGAACAGAAAGATAAAAGAATTACCTACAAGCTCAACACAATGTTTGTTGCGAAACACGTAAGGTTTAATTGAACTGCACATTAAAATAGTCGGGTTCCTAGGTTTTCGGTTAGGTTTTTAGCACCGTGAGTGTCACCTCTTGTGCATTTTATGTGTACGATGAGTGTAGCGTAGAATTTTCTTTATTTCTTCACTAATTTCGTTCAAATTTGAAACATATGTTAATCATAACATAAAACAATATATGATTGTAAATGTCCAGATTTATATTTTAGAAAAATATTGTCTGCAACGAACAGTGATCGAACCCCTGTGTCTTGCATAAAGAGAAGCGCTTAAAATATTTCAACACCTCCCACCTTGTGTATTCCGATTTTCTTAAACGAACAAATAAAACCTATGATCTGAAATGCATCATACGTAATCATGACAAAACTAGGTTTGTTCAATTTATCAAATTCTTAATATAATACAAACATAACCTGTTTCAGGTGAAACAATGTACTTGATTTTAAACAGTCTCTCACCAGCAGCACCCTGAGTAGTCATCGTCACGCTGCCTTTCTTCTCTTGAATAGGGGAATGTTACTTTCCACTGAATATAAAATGTATACTATATCATTTAAGGTCAGTAGTGACTCGTTGACTTCATAATGCTCTTACTGTGCGAGGGTTCGACATTGTCATGAATCGATTGATACTTTTTATTTAAAAATGTGTCAGACAGAACCTGGCATCTATAAAGCACCCTACATTGTCACGGTTAAAATTCATAACAGGTTATGGGATTCGAACCAGGTCGTCGTAGGCATATGGTGCTATATGACTTATCAAGTGCGTATGTTACAAAGTTCAGTCTCATTTCTTTCTGTGACAGATTAAAGACAACATTGGTGAAATAAACAAAAAAATATCATTTCTGAACAATCAACAGATATTAATACAATTTAACACAAATTGAGATGTTGACCACTTGGAAGTTCGGGGTTAGAATTTGTCTTCAGCAACCCATGCTCTATGGCATTGCTGATGCCTGACGTCATAACCCAAATGCGTAGACCGATGATCATGACATCAATCACTGGGTTGTCTGGTCCAGACTTGATTGCCGCATAGCTGGAAAAATGCTGAGTGCGGCGTTAATTCAAACCAGACAAACAAATGTGGGTATTTGACCGTGGCACCACTTGCCAGTCGTCACCACTCATCGCCATGTGTGCATTTATAGGACACTCACAACTCGATTCGTTAAGTGTGACATGCACATACCACATGCATGTCCAGCTCGTTCTTTGCACGCAGCACCCAATGACAGCCTAATACTGGCTGTACATCTTCTTTGCGCCGAATAAGTGTGAGCCGTCTTGCGCAAAGCAAACAGTGTATTCATATCAGAGACGTGGCCCGAGATGCGTTTAGCAGTTACACAGTTTAATTTCCTGCACCTATATATATCTCATTTCATAAAATCAGGCCATAACTATACACATGATCACATCCATACCAATAACTAATATGACGCGCACATGTGCAACGTACCTGTATCAGAGTTACCTCCCTTTGCACCACAATTCACAGTTCAAAGTACACGAGCACCATGTCGCTCAGTTGTGTCGACCGAGTCAGACCAAATAGGATGGTTCAGCCCTGTTGTTGAAATAACAGATTAACGCACAAAATTATTCGTAACGTATTTCATGCTAATCGGAATATATCATTTACCATATATGTTCAATCAAAGAAACATAGGATATATATTACACGACAGTATATATATACAGTTTTAACTCATCATCACTGTTTGAAATGTGTTACAGAAAAATTCTGCTCTTAAAAGTAAATATGTGACTTATATTCATGGAACAACATTTCAACAACGAATCTTTTGTTATGCAACATATTACTTCCGGGTTGACGAAAATACGTCTGAAACACGCATCCACGCCTTCTGTGAAACAAATACAGAAAAATAGAAAATAGTACAACGTGTCTGCAACCCTACGACAGACACAAAACATCCCGTTTCGTGGTCTTCGAAGTTGATTATGTTTACCTGACTTGGATATGCTACCTAGCAACGGTCACAGCGCATGTTACAGTCTGGACCTTCGGCTCTCACCACACAATCCTGAAACTGTCATCTGGGATCCTACCATAAAATTAGCTGGTTTACGGCGACTGGTTGGCACGGCGTGGGATACATCCAGTGATGTGAGCAAGGAGCCTCTGTTGTGTGAAACATATCACCACCTGAGATGCGTGCGTTCCTTTGAAAATGGAATCTCCAAACCCGTTTCGGTAGAATTACCTCCCCTGACACGTTTTATGATTTTATGGACCCTTCCGTCACTAAGAGTGCTTATATTCTGTATTCATACATATTTTGAACTTTGATGTGTTGAACAGCTGCTTGAAGCAAAAGCCTTGGATCTCTGCGTTCCTAATTACTTAACCTCTGTGGACGTTACGACTGTCTCGAAGTGAGGGAGTGAGTGTGTGAGTGAGTATGTTTTTACGCCGCTGTTAGCAATGTTCCAGCAATATCACGGCGGGGAACCCTAGAAATGGGCTTCACACATTGTACCCATGTGGGGAATCGAACCCGGGTCTTCGGCGTGACGTCAGTGTCTCAAAGTTATTTTCCAATCGCAATTATGTGTAAATTTCCAACGAAATTTATTCTCTTAAGACGACTTTTGTACGATTCACAGGTCATCACAATTCAACAAACAAGGTCTAACAAGGTGGACTTCTCCACCACTTATGCCCAACTGCCGGGCTCGTTGTCCCGTCTTTTGCAATACTATCTTGTTGAATGTATTTCTACCTTCGCTGCCATTAAGAAGGTCGTCCCCTAGAATCTCACCTGACCAAACATCTGTCGAGTCTCACTTGTCTGTCATCGACGGTTGAAAACAGACAATGCATGTTACTCAGAGGAGTGGCAGCCCCTGCATATGTACACTTCTGTGACTCGTGAAGATCCGGGTCAGAATTGGTCTTCAGCAACCCATGCTTCTTGGTACTGTCTGCTGAGTAGAACTGGCGTTCCGAAACGTGTATTCGCTGGTTCGAATCCTGGCTCACGCTTCCTGTAGTCATCACGTTCTCACATTCTTCTGATATGTTTGATACAACTACTCTTTAAATGAGGAAAGGTAAATTAGTCAGGTATGAGGTACGTCACCTTGTATTTCATACCCATGAAGATCCGAGTTAGAATTGATCTTCAGTAACCCATGCTTATCTTTAAAGGTCACTAACGGGATCGGGTGGTCAGACTCGCTGACTTGGTTGACACGTGTCATCGTATCCCATTTGCGTAGATCGATGCTCATGCTGTTGATCACTGGATTGTCTGGTGCAGAATCATATGTTTACAAACTGCCTCCATATAGCTGGAATATTGCTGAGTGCGGCGTTAAGCAACAAACCAACCAACCTTGTATTTCACCAAACATGAGAACGGTATGACACTGTATGGCGACACCTAGCAACGTCTTTGGAGCTCTAGAAGTGCCAGCGAGTAGCCATTGACAAGTTGGCACAACCGCTTGTTTTTTCAGTCCTATTATTTTTTCAGGTATTACAGTACATATAATTGTGCTAAAGGTGAGTGGGTCAATCAGCTGGAAAGACGGACCAACTTATCTCCCTTGACACATTGATGGGCTCCTGTCTCATGGGTCCATAACGACCTTTAGTGCAATAACGGTTTAACACGAGAAAAACATTGACTACTTTATTCATTAAATGATATTCTGGTTTATTAATGAGCTCAGTATTTTAAGGACATTTATGTGAAAAGGGGCAATGTTACCTTGAGATTTACAAACGTTTCAAGACATTGCTACTAATTGCTTTTGATGAAAGTGGTGTTTTAACAATTAAAACAAAAATGTTTTTTAAAGTACAAGATGGACAATTCAAAAAGAAAGGGACATAGCTGCGGAAACTGCGACAAGTAGCTTCATGTTGGTTCAGATGCATTGAAATAGAGACAGTCTGTAGGGGCCACCACAGATCTGGTTGATGTTGCCCTCACATGGGGTGGTGCACTCCCTTTCGTTCATGACAGTATACCTCGCATTGTCGTAGGAGTTTCCACACAAGCATTCGTCATAATGCTGAAAGAGTGAGTGAGCTAGGTTTACGCCCCTTTCAGCAATATTCAAGCAATATCACGGCGGGGGACAGCAGAAATGGGCTTCACTCATTGTACTCGAACCCGGATCTTCGGCGTGACCAGCGAACGCTTTAACCACTGGGCTACCCCGCCGCCCCAATGCTGACAGAATATGTTGTTGTCACTATGGTGTGGCTTGGTGCATAAAACTAAATAGTCAGTTGGCGTGGAGACTTTCAGTCCCCGTCGTCATTTACATCATCAATACGTCATTGTATCTGATACACAACGTTCCTCCACACGTACATACACATTAGGCTTTGCAGAACAGCACTGACACGTGTCAGTAATTAGCAAGTAAACAAAATCAGACCGTTCGTAACTCAAGGTGAGACCATCTCCCTGCATGAACTTTGTGAAGCACGAACATTATATATTGAAGCCATGTTTGATACATGAGACGTACTGACGTTTGTGTGGTACGAATATTGTGCTCTGAGGGGAATAACCACTCGTAAGTTTCTCTTTTGCCGGATGTAAATTGTGTCTCGTGATGCTAAATAAAGATAGCGACTTCACTGCATAGCTGATGTCCCTCTGGACTGACATGTGTTGTGTCTTCTACAGTTAGTTATACAACTGGTGAGTGCAATGCAAACCTGATTTACTTCTCGCTTGAGCTGGGTTGTGACTTGTTTTGTTAGTGGTTAAAGACTGCAATCCCAAACAGATTTCCCTCTCGTTTGAACTGAGACGTGTCTTCGCTAAAGAAACGACTATACTGGAAAGCGGCTGCGTGTTTATACGGGGGATTGGGCGAGGTGAACCCATGAAGAATTGCTGATACAATTACCAGGTTAAATACAAGAGGAGAGTTACGTTAATTGTCAGGGCACATGAAGTAGAATTTACTTGCCTCTAGTCCAGCAAGAAGATAGTTGCCCTGTCTGCAGCGAGTCAGGCACCATTCGTGCGTCATGGAGTTGTTCCTGTCATGTACATCGTTGATCAACCTGCCACTGTCATCCTTGTAGCATCCCATATAAACATAACCTGAAAACAGATCACGGTTGATTTCATGTAGTTCTTACTTTTTCTATACTGAAACATAGATGAACTATTCTTTCCATATTTTTCCCCGCACACATTCACCAGTATTTCCGCTATATGACAGCAGCTGGTAACCAATCGCATCTCAACAATCAGTCCAGTGACTGACATCATGAGCACCTATCTGTTCGATAGCAATGACATCACATAATTCCTATTAAGAACTTTACAAAGAAAGTGCGTGTACTAGGGACTAGAGTGTTCACAAAGAATGCATGACCATATATTTTAAGGTGGTATGATTTAGCAAATGTGACTCCATCGGTTGTTGCGGGTGAAATCTGACGCAGATCATCACGGGATACGCATGTCGGAGACTTACATGAGACAGGGATTGACGCAGATCATCACGGGATACGCATGTCAGAGACTTACATGAGACAGGGATTGACGCAGATCCTCACGGGATACACATGTCAAAGACTTACATGAGACAGGGATTGACGCAGATCATCACGGGATACGCATGTCAGAGACTTACATGAGACAGGGATTGACGCAGATCATCACGGGATACGCATGTCAGAGACTTACATGAGACAGGGATTGACGCAGATCATCACGGGATACGCATGTCGGAGACTTACGTGAGACAGGGATTGACGCAGATCCTCACGAGATACGCATGTCAGAGACTTACATGAAACAGGGATTGACGCAGATCCTCACGAGATACGCATGTCAGAGTCTGACATGAGACAGGGATTGACACGTCTCAAAGACTTTTAATAATCAGTAATATATACTGAGCTGCATTGAATCTCCACAAGGTTAAAACTGTCCGTTGATGACCGTTCTGTTGGTGCCAAACATCCGAAAACAATAACATATGACGATTGGATGCGAAAATTGTTTGATCTTAGGGTGTGTAACAAACTCCATGAAAAGTGTTTCGTGACTTATCGTGTTGTTTTATAAACTTCCGTCGTAAGATACGTTTTCATAAACATGCTGAAAGTGACAAAACACTATTAAGATATGATGTTTACACTATGAGGGACTATTGAGGCATGACAAGCACAGTGATTGGACTTGCTAAGCGAGAGAAAGACATGATGGCTTTCGTGGGTAAATTTTGCAAAACAGCGGTTATGATCTATTCACTATGTGTTGCGGAGAGAAATATCACGCTCACACGACGTATCTGGTGTAGTTACTGATGCAGATGAGGTAGAAACATCTACAGTTGTAGTCATTGCAGATGTGGTAGTCATCACTGTTGTAGCTGCAGATGAGGTAGAAACATCTACAGTTGTAGTCATTGCAGTTGTGGTAGTCATCGCTGTTGTAGCTGCAGACGAGGTAGAAACATCTACAGTAGTAGTCATTGCCGTTGTGGTAGTGGTGACCCCCTGGGCTGTGGTCACAGAAGTAACAGTTAAACCAGAAGATGCCATACAGACAATTGAATCTGCTAATGATTAATTATAACATTTATTGATTAGTTATAATGAGTATATGGGTACAGAGCTGGTGCTATTATTATGATCGGGATTGTTGGACTGTTTCCTGACCGATTCCATGGAAGGTGATAACTATTTTCCAAGATGCCCTTTACAATCAAGGTAAAGACAACATGTCATTTAATGTACTTTTTTCGCAAATGCTAGGCACTTACTTACAAGGTGTTGGGCAGTCTAATTAAATTCAGAGCTTAATCTACATTTTACAATGCAATTTTTATGTCAAATCATCTGTTTCACCTTTGGAGCCAGCATCAAAGCAAATACTGGTATCATTATTATGTGTACAGACTAGAAAGAAGAATGAACTATTTTCATCATCATTGAAATCATTATTTCACATTTAAATAGCCAATACCCTGTATAATCAGTCTGCTTAAGATTTTCAGCAGCTCAGAGGCCTTGCCCCTTTACACGCAGTCCAGACAGCGAACAAGACTTCTCCCAGGAGGTGCTGCCGCCCTTAGTCTGTCTCACAGTCCCTGAACAACATTATTTTCCCTACTGCCAAAGCAAGTCTAGATTTCCTCAGGTTCAGGATCTTTGAATCTCTGGTCTCCCTGGTGCTCCTTTTCAATTTAAATGTGCTTGTGTGTTACTCAGCATTAGTCTATGCTGCCCTCTGCATTACCAAGGGCTCTGCTCCCTTGGGAAAACCGGGCACACTTCTGATCGGCTTCCAAAGATGACGACGTACCAAACCAAGGGCACTGAGAGCAATAGGTAGTCTGACAACAATGTACTGGGGGCACAACACTACATTTCAAAGGCGAGGTCCGCATACTTATCTTGTAGCGTGTACTGTGTAGCGTATCATGTAAACTGGTGGTTATATATGGTGATATGCAGCATAACACATAGTACGTCATGGAGGGTTGTATTGTATGGAATATGCCTGTTCCCTTTCACACAACAGAATAAGCATCATAATGCGGTATACACGCTCTCCTAACATCAAAGTGTTCAACAGCTTTCTCACCTGAGGTTGGAATTCTGTTGATGGCAAGCGCAGTAGAGTCGGAGCCAATTGTGTAATTGGTGTATGGAATCTTACTAGGTAGCACCAGGTATTATAGTCTCCCTGGTAGCACCATAGACAATTGTTGCTAAAACATGACCACACACACACACACAAACAAACAAACACAAACAAGCAGACACGCATGGAGTACAGTTTTTGTTCCGGAGCCATGTCCAATTCAAACTCTATGTTTCACACCGCCATACTTCAAGCGAACTACTACATCTGCCTGACATTCTACTAACAGCTGCAGTTTCCTACAACTATGTCACAACCTACCATATTTGATGAGTGCACATCTACACTGATGCATCGGTGATCTGGAATGGACGTTGATAAATCAGTGAGTGTTGT
This sequence comes from Haliotis rubra, assembly GCF_003918875.1. Lineage (NCBI taxonomy): Eukaryota > Metazoa > Mollusca > Gastropoda > Lepetellida > Haliotidae > Haliotis > Haliotis rubra. The sequence goes on along the minus strand of NW_025767485.1, from coordinate 489,417 downwards.
TTCATGGAGTCGACAGTCTCTAGATGTCCTCACCAAGGTAACAGCCTTACATCTTTTGGAGTACCAGCAGAAACTCACACAACCGATATAGGTGCGTGTGTACTTGACTGCGTAGAGGCCTTCGTCGCATCTATATGAAGTGTTGTCGAAAGGTCGTAGCAACGACACCACCACCGGTACTAACGTCAGTGCTGATGTAATGTAAACAAATTTCATCTTCTCAAGTTAAAAATATGGCCTGCTTAAGGTGATGTCTTGCCCATGGTATTCTGCATTGATGTTCAGTTTCGAATAGCGACACCAACGCAGGACTATATGGATGGAGTACCATTGATTTCTGATGTGTTAATAATATATGTCTCTTCTGTAGTTAACCTTACAGATTGTCTATACTTCAGTGTACCTGAACCACATGAGGACCAATGTGTTATGTCGTTGTTTACGAATATTTGCATGGAACTGAATCAATTCAGTGCTCATCACGTTTATTTACAAATGCCCCATTGATCAAGGAATGAAGTTTTTCATTAAGTGGTATACAATGTTGACAAATCAAATGTTTTGACAGAACAAAATTCGGTCCGTTTCTGCGATTTTACAAATATAAGCAATTTCTTTGAATTTTGAGAATCCACATGGAATTAATTCCGCTTGTCTCAGATACAACACTGGTTGGTTAATTTTTTATGTAGCCTGTTTTTGTGGCACGATGTTGCGGATCAGGATTCAATAATTTATGTCTACCCTGCAGTTTACCCCTATAGACTCTCTGTACTTCAGTGCACCTGAACCACATAAGGACCAATGTGTTATATCATTCTTTATGGATATTTGTATGGAATTGGATCAATTCTCTTACTTTAGACAGTTTTAGATTTGCATTGATTGTGCCACTTTCACCTAGTGGAATATTTCTTGATGTAATCAGTTGCCCTCTTCGGAGAATATGCGATATCTCTCCATGAATTAAATTAAAGTACCATTTTATCTGACCAAAGTTTGGTTGTGAATTCTACTATAGGGGCGCCTACTGACAAATTCATAACCACTGACAGAAATTTGCATTTAGACATTGATGCTTTTACTTAGTGGAAGATGTATGTCTGTTCTCTATTTACGTATGTCCTTCGGATTGCCTGTGAAAAACACAAATCGTTGAACGACACTACTCGTTCCCATTCTCTATGTTCATCCCAGAATGTGTTCTCAGTAGTTCTGAAAGCTTGTTCATTTCACTACCGCACTATTGGAACAAGAACAACCAACTACACGGATTTCAGGAATTCCTGTTCCAAGAAGCTAACGACCAATCATCCGTATCTGTTCAAACTTACTGACTTGAAGAACAGAATCTGACTGAAATCCTCATTTTGCAAGTAAATGCAGGAGCTCAACTGGACAATACTGACCAACACCAGTTTCTGGGTGGCACCCAATAGTACCAAGACACTGTTTCTCATTATTTCTGTTTAAACATTCCTCGGTTTCTCTATCCCCATTTACACTTAGGTAATGCATGATTGATTTCATATAAATTATGACTTTTATGTTTGTGAAGTTATGAAGGTATAAGATTATGAATGTACACTTCAACATGTCGTATTCTGTTAGTATTGCGCTGTGATATACGGGGTTGTATCTTATATCTTACTTTGCAAAATCCCTCATATATGTTTGTCACGACTCGCAGTCTCAACCCAACCGTGGCATGGTCAAATTTGTAAGGAATATACCTTCAAAACACCATTAAAGGTCCGCAGAGAAACGACCATCCAGCCAACAGCAACAACCAGTGCTTTCATTTTAATATTGGTGAAGCATCCAAAACCCCTCACAAACTGAATCAAAGAACATCTGAACTCTGAATTACAATGACTCCAAATCAGCCTTATCTGACCATATCAGTAACAACACCAAATACGGCATCAGTCATAAGTCAGAGCTCAAACAACAACTACAAAGACTTCAAAATGAAAATCACAAAAAAGAAATCTACAACAAACTCTAACTCTAACCATCAGTCATTTGGTATGATGCTCTTTGACATCCTGATAGAGCCCTCTCGATTGTGCTTCAAAAGTTATGAAATGTAAACACCAAAGGTTGGATGTGTTGGAATATTGCTAGTTGTGAAAGGGAAGTTGACTATTGGAAAGTTGAAATCATCCCTTTTTCATACAACCTTGTGGATAGTTTTTTCTCACTCTGAATCTTTACGCGTACATCTAAATATGAAACAGCTGATGCCGCCTCACTTGTCTCCTTAATTTCAAGTTCAGGTAAGTAAATCAGTGGCAGGGAATTGGCTATTTGATGGTTATTGAGCGATATTAGATCATCAATGTACCGGAAGCTTAAGTTAAACTTCTTGGCAAACTTACCTTCTTTTGATTTTGCCAACCAAAAGAGAAATTCTGATCCGCAAGGAGGGGAGCATTTGGTGCCCATGCGAATGCCTATGCGAAATGTTTACCCCACAGTTCACAAAGATGTTATCAATGAGAAAGTCAAGGATTTCACATACTGTTTTCTCGGTAAACTTCAAATGACATGTGGCTTCATTTTTGACAAATTGTCCTAAACCTCTGGAGATAGATATGTGTTCACCATGTTCATCTATAAATACCCCATTGATCAAGGAATGAATTATTTCTTCAAGTTTGTTATGTGGGTTAGTGGTATACAGTATCTGATATTGTACAAATGTAAGCAAATTCTTTGTATTTTTGAGAATCCACATGCAATTGATTCACTTTCTGTGAATATAGAGAAAGTCGTTTCTTGATAGTATTAAGGATTATGGTTAATCTTTGAGACGGGGATTTTATACATTGGGTGGTACATTTAGTGAACCCAGCAATGTATCTTTTTTTGTAATGATTTTAAAACTTCGCTATATTTCATACATACCTCTTAACCTTATGAAACCGTGAAGATCCGGTTAGAATTGATCTTCAGTTACCCATGCTTGTCGAAAAAGGCGACTAGGGGGATCGAGTGGTCAGACTCGCTAACTTGGTTGACACACGTCATTGTATCCCAACAGCGTAGATTGATCCTCATGATGTTGATCACTTGATTGTCTGGTCCAGATTCGATTATTTACAGACCGCCGCCATATAGCTGCAATATTGCTGAGTGTGGCGTAACACTAAAGTCAATCAATGCATCGAAATGTCGCTAATATTATAGATAGAAGTTGATCATCTGTATATTCGTAGGCTTACTTAGTACATATAAATGAAAAGAAACTCTCTGGTTGTTTGCTCCTTGTTCAACCCCGCTCTCGTCATTTGTTAATAATTGAGGTCTTGAATAACTGTCCAGTGATTCACATCATAAGCATTGATATAATATCATATTGTTTTAGAAATGTACACAAAAGCAGTAGTTGCGATTAATGTATCAGCTGTGTCTAAAACACCGACATAAAGCCTACAGCGGGATCATGTTTTGTGTTATACAACTAACATTGCTTGAACTCTATGTCGTTCATGACAAATCTAAGATGGAACACATTGTGCCTGGTATGCAACTCCCGGGTCATTCAACCGTTGTCCAACCTGCCACTCAAGTAGACAAGTAATTTACTGTAGAGACAAAGCTATAGGATTCATTTCTTATATAGCCTGTTTTTGTGACCCGCGGATCGGGACCTTTGCTTTCGAGGGCTCTTGGTAATCAATGATCCATGAACGAGAGTTAAACCAGAAAGTCACAGTGGTGGTATTTCAAGCATTTTGTCGCTATGAAAATGCATAAATATTGGTCGGAGTTTTACTTGATTTGTAAAAGGCAAATTACAGTTGCTGTCAGATAGGTGAGTGGAAATCCTCAATGTTTCGGCCGTATCGTGACTTTGAGTCATACGTTGATAATAAATGAACTTACGATATACGTTCTGTCAACAAATGACAATTCAAGTTGAATATCACGCCTGTTATGCTAAAGGCTAAATGTATGTACAAAATATTCAGACATTTTATCTGAATCCCGACTGTGTTCAAAATATGCTGAGACTCAAAAGTTACATTGTGATTACCGTCCTATTTTGTGGAAAATCCACATGGTGATCATGTGTTTACTCTCTATGTTGTTAAGATGGTTGTCCACGACAACACCTGAACAAATGTCAAGGGAAACTGCGTCGAGCATTTAGTCAACCGACACTGTCAATGATCAGTAGAAAGGAGACAATAAGTGCATGCTCAAAAGAATGAATACCATGAAGATATGAAGCACCCTGCGGTACTGTCATTATGCAGAAGTGTGTCTCACTGCAGTTCTAGAAATGTATCAATAGACGATGGCTTCAATGGCCACTTGCCCTCATTGAACTCATGACATTGTCAGTTTGTCTGTTAGGTTTGATGTCAGTGGACGTTAGTGGAGGCCAGGGTGAGTGAGTGAGTGAATTCGGTTTTACGCCGCACTCAGCAATATTCCAGCTATATGGCTACGGTCTGTAAATAATCGATTCTGGACCAGACAATCCAGTGATCAACAGCATGAGTATCGATCTGCGCAATTGGGAACCAATGGCATGTGTCAACCAAGCCAGCGAGCCTGACCACCCGATCCGTTAGTCGCCTCTTACGACAAGCATGGGTTACTAAAGATCAATATTCTAACCCGGACATTCACGGGTATGGAGGCCAGGGAATATGACCTGATATGAGGCTGCTATTGTAATAGGTTTGTATTGAAACAAGGACTTCAGTTTAAAAGATCCCTTATTTAGAGTGAGTGAGTGAGTTTAAGCAAGTTTTACGCCGTAATCAGCAATATTCCAGCTGTATGGTGGCGGTCTGTAAGTAATCAGATCTGGACCAGACAACCCAGTGATCAACATCATCAGCATCGATCTACGCAGTTGATATACGATGATATGCGCCAACCAATCCAGCGTGCCTGACCGCTCGATCTTCTTAGGACAAATATGGGTTACTGAAGATCAATTCTAAACCGGATTGTCACAGGTACAATGAATTTTTTCGAAGGATAATTATCGTGTGATAAGACAATGAATATATGGAAGTCATCTAAAGGTTTATAAGTCAAAGATTAGTTTTGTTGATTGGTTGGTCTGTAAATACTGATTAGTCACCTTTTCCGACGAGCGTGGCTTACTGAAGACTAATTCTAACCCGGATCTTCATGGTCAACAGATACAGGAAATATATAACGTTAATGTAAGAGAGAAATCAGTTTAAATTATCTATTGAAACTAATGTTTCTGAGCTTAAAGGGCAAAGCAGCCGTGGGAACCGTATAAATTGAACAAATATTACATTCTGAAACGTTATGCTCGCTGACTTGTCAGTCTGACTGCGTAGATCGATGCTGATCACTAGTAAGTTTCTGTGACATATAAGACCAATGCATGGGAATTGATATGTACGCTTTTTTCGCTGATAAAACAGCACATGCTTTATGATGAAAGGTGATAAACACTAATCGGAACTCATTGTATTATTTTTACACTTCTTTTGGGGGTCATTTGTCACAATATACCGGTTATTTATCAAAAAGGATTAATTTCGTGACAATTAATGGTTTTACATGATTATCAGTAGCTTTCTGAACATCATAATATGTACTTGTTTCTGATAGAAACCTTATGTAAGTAAATGTGAATTCAACTCTCTTGTAATATTCATGTTGTAGGCATACAGGTCATTTACTTATCCTTCCCTTCGTGATGCTAAAATCACAAAGACTCTGTGGCATATGGCAACGTTTCCGTCGCAAAAATCACAAAGACTCCACTCTCACTTTGACCAAATTCCCTACCAGTTTAAATGAAAGGGAAACCGAGAATAGTTTATGCGCTTCTCTGGGTCTCCAACGGTTTCAGCGATCTCATCAGGGGAGGTAACCGCAAATGTAGCTGAAGATGAACATGTGCTCAAACATTGCATTCGAGCGAGTATTTTTCTCTCTCGTCAATGTGTGTATACTATAATAGTGAGTGAGTGAGTTAATATTTAACGTCACATCGGCAATATTTCAGCCATATCGTGACGAGAACATTTGATATTGAAATGAAATATATGTATATTATAAAAACCTGCCAACGAAGGGCAGTAAAACAACTAGAATATCACATATACAGATAAAACTAGTAATAGAGTCTAAAACATTTTAACCACAGGGGACAACACAATATAAAAATGGGCTATAGATCACCAACAGCTGAAAGTAGGTCACCATACTAGGGTCCATGGGGACTTACAGTACCTTTGCTACCTGCATGGACCCTAGTTGGATTTACCCCATCCCTTCAGCCGCTGGTGATTGTAGGACAATTTAGCCGAAATCTAAATGAACAAAAATACTACGTTTAAAAACTTGGTATGTGAAAAGTCTACTTTGAAAGTTTTGGGACTTACGTACCCTCTCAGGAGGACAATAATTTTACAGTACTTTAACCTCCTTTGAGGAGCCACTAACAATCTAAGGTACTAATCTAAATTACCAATCTTTAAAATATATCTATTTATAAACCACATTAATCAGAATTCATCAAACAAATCAATTTCTTTTAAAAAACCAATAATTAAATGATAATTAACATTTGTAAAAAGATCCTTCATTGTTTTTACATTGAAATATTTATCCCTTATTATGGAGAATTCAACACAGTCAAGCAGGACATACTTGACCGTGGTTCTCTCATCACAAGGGATACAAAACGGTATACTATAATAACATTCAGAATAACTTTTTTCCGAGGACACAATGGGGTTTATTCATAGTTTGGACATTGTATAGAAAAGTATAGAAAAGTAATGCATTCTTACTTTTGCCTGCAAAACAACTATTGTAATCCATTTCTTGTCTGTTTGTATAGTGTTCTGTAAAGTCTAAAGTAATTATTAATAATAAAATGAATAACAAAAAACACGCATTTCTGTTATTTTGTAAACAATTGTATGTTGTAAGTCGTCCACTGTATCATAATAATATAATTATGTTATTAGTTCAGTTTTATATTTTTCACACACTGAAGTACGTGTCGAGTTTACCACAAGTTGGGAGGTTAACTTCCTGCCTTTCGTGCAGTGAACAGTTGAAATAGCCTGGGCCATTGTGATAGTGGTGGCTCATCCGTCTCGATTTCCCCCAAGACAAGACAACACTGACTGCTAATGATAATGTCTGCTTCCTGTTGACGTGGAGCGTTAAATGCACAAAGATGAACGAGAGTGTATATATCACACTGGCAATGTTAAAACGAAACGTGCCTATTTTCCAAAAAACCTACACGGCATGATGTGACGATACAATGTTTCTATTATAGACCACTTGGAGGAGTACATCAGCCAGCAGGTGGCCAAAGTCACGCAAACCCGGGTTCGAATCTCACATGTACTTAGTGTGGAGCTGGTATATTCAGTCCCCTGTCCACGCATTCACTTACTCACCCACCCACCACCTATCAAATGAGCCGATCACCTACAAGGAGACCTTAAAATATGCTGCTTGATATTACCCTTCCTGGCGTTCGGCAGCAAAGGTATAAATAATGAACTGTACTTCCCATTTTCAGTAAAATGTGTGAGTGGGCTTTACATGTGAAACTGTGACATTATACATTTGTAACTCAGTGTATTCGCAATATAAAACCGGTAATAACCGGACAACAGCGAGCAGTCACACAAACATATCCATGCACGTGACTATATAACTGTAATTCTCTCGAAGCATAAACCCTCCTGACCTGATGAGTGAGTGAGAGAGTGAATATGGTTTTACGCCGCTTTAGCTCAAAGTTAAGCAATATGACGGCGGGGGACACCAGAAATGGGTCCCACACATTGTACACGTGTGGGGAATCGAAGCCTGGTGGTCAGCGTGACGTGCGGACGCATACCCCCAGCTCCGTTAGTGCAACATTTGAAACAAACTACCGGGTCTCACGCAGTTTTTCAGCTGCAATCGGTATCCGTTTCACGAGAACACAATTCGGATGTACAGCATTAAAACAAACCCAAACTAGAAATCGCATGTTTTGACCGGATGTGCATGAGTTGCCGGATACTTGCTAAATGTAGATGTTTATTTCATATGATTCTGAAGCAGTATCATGTTTGTTCTTCGTTGGCCATTTCGTGACGAAAACAACTTATAGATTTATAATATATTAGTTAAGAATTGAAAAGCCAGTCAACGAAGGACAGTAAAAAGAACCACAATATCGCAGTTTTAGAAATAAAAGTAATCTGTAAATATAAATGTTTTACTATTAACACAATGCAAAATAAAAACAGGCTATAGAATGCCAACAACCGAAGGCGGATCACCGTATTAGGGAGGATGGGGACTTACAGTACTCTTGCTTCCTGCATGGACCCTAGCTGGATTTACACCATCCCTTTAGCTGTTGGCGATTGTGCTGAAATTTAGCCATAATTAAAAACACAATTGTACTACGATTAACGACCGATGGGCTTAAACTGAATGTTTTAGGACTTACGTACCCTCTCATGAGGGGTTAGTTCCCATGAAGTAGAATTGTAAATACACAGGAATGAGCTTGGGGGTGTGTGGGATGGAGGGGGGTGATTTACGTTCATGGCCTGGTGATCTCGAACAAAGGCCAGTCAATGTTTTAACAGGCACAAGGTTGAAACGAAAAGTTCAAGTGGTAAAGAAATGAAATAAGTCTAAGCTGATATTTGACAATTCATGACATAATTTATTTGGTGTTGCCACGCACAATCACAAGATCAAACATGATATCACATGAAATATATCTCAAGTATCATCTTGAAAACGATTGGGTGGGCCTTTCCAACGATCTTCTTTAATCTGCCATGCCAACCCTCCAAGTAATAATAAGATAAATAATTTTCAAATCATGTATGGTCTGTATGATTAGTAGATTAGAAGATTAATCAATAACTTTGACGAGACGAAGCATGTACCATCCCCATAGACAACTTCACCAGATTGGTTCTGGTCGTGAAAACAAGTATCTTGTCCGTCTCCAAAGAGAAGAAAGAAGAGTAAATATGTCATCTGGGACGGTGATGTCCTCCCTGCATTTGAGAATGGCACGGAACATGGATCGTCTGGCCTTGTGTACTTGCTCCAGCCTCTAGGTCGTCACGTCTTCATTGAAGAGAGAGAGGGCATTGGTCTAAGGGTGGATTTGGCCTTTAACTTCAAGCTCGCCAGTGTCTCTCGAAGCTATGGTAAAATTATACATTACATTTCGTGAAACATTTTTTATATTACACGCATGACAATTACATTCATATTACACAATTCTAAATGCAAGTTCGATAACGAGAATCATTACATTACATTGGGATTGGTGCTTAAATCTATCTATACATTAATACTAACAATTCATTACATACCCTAATATCATTCTGCACTCGCTCATGGTACAACGTCACTGATGGTTGACATTGTAGCAGTACAATCTGAGGAGATACATCTCCAGGAAATCAATTCTTCTGCTTTCCTCTTGTTGATTCTGTGCATGTAACCTCAGCATACATACCACCACTTGAAGTAGGCAGGAACTTGTAATTGAATTCTCCTAACTGATCATAACCCATTGTGAAAATGATACTAGCTCTTGTAACAATATGTAAGATATGTAAGTTACTGTATGGCACTGACTGAGTGAACAAATTGATCATTTTCATTCACATTGATTGAGTGAACACATTAATCACTATCAATATAATATCAGTGAGCTAAACTCAGTAAATTAGCTTAGTAAATCCAATTCATATTTCACAACATAGTTCAGAATTTTACAGCACCCAGTGACTTAATCCCTTATAACAACGTTGGCACAACATCAAGGAGATGATACTGTAATAACAAACTTTTACTTCACGGGAATACCCCTCATGGGGACATAATGACAAATAAAACATCACCTGAGCACATCGCACGCACATACATATGGACATGCACACGCACGCTGTGACTTAGACTAAGGCTTAGTCTCTGAATATATATAATTTTGATAGTAACAAACAAACCCATTTATATTGAAAAGGAGCCCTAGGGAGACCAGAGATTCAGAACCTGAGGAGATCTAGACTTGCTTTATTTAGGGCTTTAGCACTGCAGAGAGGGCTTGGCAGTAGGGAAATTAATGTGGTTCAGGGACTGTGAGACAGACTAGCTGTGACTTTTTAGCATGTGTTTCTGTCTCGGATGAAATCAGCGACACATGTCCCAGTTACCATCCGCAGGAAGTTTTCACATCCGTGCGTTATTCACCCCAGCCTTCAATCTGTAACAAAGGATCTGTCAAAATATTTGTCATCGCCAGTTGAAAGCTCTGCACGTGGGATTTCACACGGCGTTGTGATACTTGATGTTTTTCTTTTCGTTTCGTCACCAAAGGTAAGTTTAATAAGCTGTGTTTCTTTACAAGTTGTTTGTTTTGCTTGTTTAAGTGCATATGCATCTCCTGTGGAGGGGGGCGGTGTGGTAGCCTAGTAGTTAAAGCGTTGGCTCGTCACGCCGAGGACTCTGGCTGCAAAACGCAAGCATCAATCCTCAAGCAGATGCCTTCTTCTTTCCCTAGTTTGCATTTCATCAGCTCCCCTTTGGACAGTGCAATAGAACTCTAAGGGATCTGCCATGTTTTGTATGAAGCTACACTTTCTAAATTGCGTGTGACGTTACAGCTTCACACCTGTAAAAAATTGATGATATATATTTGAGAAAGGAGAACATATAGGATTACACGTTCTAGTGCAAATTGTACTCAAATGAATTACCGACGGACTGGTGCACACACACGCAGCAAATGTTCACTTAGGAAAACACACAGCCAAACGTCCACATCCGCTCTAAGTTCTCATGTGTCTTAGCGGCCATGTACACCATAGCAACGGAACTGGAGAAGTGATCAGATGTTGTATTTCCGGCACGTTATCTTCTTCAAAACAATCATCTTATTTTGCATAACACCAATGCGTAATACATACCACACTGAGTTTGTGTAATGAACAGATTTGTCACTGTGAAGGCATTCACAATGAAACAGAAACACGACATGTTACGATTCTGCTTGTGTTCACTTCAGAGTATTGCACTGTGTTAATGTTCCTACCTTGAAGTTCAAGACAGAGTGCGACATGCGTTGGCGACTGAATATTTAATGATAAGAAAAAGGGAAAAGTGATAGATATTTTCACGTAACATGAGGAAAGAGTGCAAATATGTGGCCAAGGTGTGATCCTTTAATCACTAAACTGATAGTGCGTGCGTGTACCGTGTCTGTGTGCGTGTATGTGAGAATGTGTGTACATACGTGCATGCGTGCGTGTGTGGGTGCCACTGAGGGAGAAGAGAGAGAGAGCGATGGAGGGAGAGAGTGCGTGCGTACATGTGTGTGTGTGCGTCCGTGTGTGTGTTGATTTAACTGAAATATTGCAAACTGTAGCGTTTACAATATTCACCCCATGACAAAATAAAATAAGCTAATAGTGAATGGTTTAGGAGAACTAGCAGGGGTGACAAAAACCTAAACTAATAGTGAACGCTTTATGAGAACTAGCAGGGGTGACAAAATAAAACAAACTAATAATGAATAGGATGACAATAGCTATAACACATTAGCGTCCATGATTTCCAGATATGGTATTAAGATACGCGTGCGAATGTACAAAATGCATTGACGAATTTTCGTTTGAATGCATGAGGTGAGGTGACATGGCTTTTTTTGCATTACTCGTAGGGGATAATGCCGATTTCATAATGCCAGCACACTGAAATACCACTGCTCTCCAACAGGATCTCATCATTTCAAAGTCTCAACATGAGCACATTTATGAAAGCTGTGCAAGTAGATGATGCCTTTCTTTCGCGCGTCAGTATGAGGGACATACTTTTCAAACACACTGTTGTTGTATTCGTTTCATAAACTTCAAGCAGAGTCTTGGAGTGAGAGTGGGGAGGTAATCAGAGTGAAAACAATGAAAACAGGCAAATCTGTTGAGAAGAACCGACCGTTGTGTAATAGTTTTTAAGCAATGAATTGAATATTCTTATTTCACCAAATAGCCTGACACAGGCGCTTTCAGACATTAAATTACTTCTTTATAGTGCCATGTTGCTTTGGTAATTTTATACATTTTCAGTATTTATTAACATCTTCAAGCAAGGATTGAAACATTTTAGGCATCCACCATTTTATAGCAACACCTGCATACTGGGTCCTGGTTGGAAGCTTGCAAGAAAGAAGCATGAACTATTTCACACAGCAACTAGCACACCTTATACACCCTAAAGTTTGCTTGGTACTTAAACCAAGCATGAACTATTTCACACAGCAACTAGCACACCTTATATACCCTAAAGTCTGCTTGGGACTTAAACCAAGCATGAACTATTTCACACAGCAACTAGCACACCTTATACACCCTAAAATCTGCTGGGTACTTAAACCAAGCATGAACTATTTCACACAGCAAACTAGGACACCTTATACACCCTAAAGTCTGTTGGTACTTAAACCAAGCATTAACTATTTCACACAGCAACTAGCACACCTTATACACCCTAAAGTCTGCTTGGTACTGAAACCAAGCATGAACTATTTCACACAGCAACTAGCAACCATGAACTATTTACAGCAACTAGCACTTTATACACCCTAAAATCTGCTGGGTACTTAAACCAAGCATGAACTATTTCACACAGCAAACTAGGACACCTTATACACCCTAAAGTCTGTTGGTACTTAAACCAAGCATTAACTATTTCACACAGCAAACCAGCACACCTTATACACCCTAAAGTCTGCTTGGTACTTAAACCAAGCATGAACTTAAATCTATTCATGAAAAGTAGTACATGGTTGTATTCCCTGTACCGTCACATATAGGTGAATACTCAACTATTCAACTGTTGACGTTAATTGATACAGTATAGTTTTCGTTGACAGCTGAGAGTACAATTCTACGGTTCAAGAGAAGCAAGGAGGGTTGACAATGGCCGTGCACGGTTGTGCTGGTGAGAGAGTGTTATACTTCAAGTTCATATAGTTTATCTCTAACGTGTTATCTATTTCTGAATTTGGAAAACTGATAACATTCAGTTTTAGCCCTAATTATATTAAATCGATTCGTTGATCAGGTGAATTTCGATGGAAGAATATCAGTAAACTTAAGGATAGGATGTGAGATATGTCAAGTGTTTCGGTTCGTGAAGAGGACAGTACAAGGTATACCTGAGTGCGACATTGGCTGTCCTAGATATGGAACTGACTATGAATAATCATGTTATTATCAAACCTTTGATTCGGCTATAGATCACCATATCCTGGCTCGTCAAAGGGCAGCAACGTGTCTTTATTACATGATTAATCACATTTCAGCTATGGTTTGGCATGGAAATAATGAATTTAAGTTCACTGACATGAAACTGTCAACAGCATAGCATTTGGGAATGTCAAAAACGGCAAACATTTAACTCTTAAATATGTTTTAGTCACATGGGCGTAGTACAGCATAAATGCAGAGATGGTTTATAAAGTGAGCAACGATTGTCGTTGTCATGGGGTGATTTTCTCATTCTCATGGAGGACGTTTAGTCTCCACCGGGGTACCAGGAAAATATTAACATGTTTTCTTTTTTTCAGACAGACGCTTTGTCAACATTTGTGGTGAGGCAAAACATTAATTTTACCAAGTGCTTTGGAGTGCATGTGCGCCGGAGATATCGTGACTTGTGTTGATTGCCTCACATATATACGTAAAGACATCAAACGATTGCATGAAGTGACAACTTATCTTCCGCAGAAAGACTAAAGATATTTTCATCAAATAATGCATACATATATAAAAGTTCACTGTAGCTAAGGTATCATTTGTCGCTAAAGATGTAATACAGTAATCAAAGTTAATGCGACAGTCCGCCAATACCTTGACAAAACTGACATGTCATATGTTGCTAGCATATAAAACCTTGGGCTAACGCTCAGTCTATGAATCTACACATTTTTGATAAAAACAAATAAGCCCATTTAAAGTTAAAAGGAGCCCCAATGACATTGGCAATTTAGAACCTCGGGAAATCAAAACTTGCTTTACTTAGATATTTAGTATTATGGAGGGGTAGGTAGAAGGGAAAATAATGTTGCTCAGAGGGTCTCCATCCCTGAATACATGACTTATGAAAACAGATATCCTATCTGGTAATACGATTTATTGTTTCTGAATGTAACGTCGTCTCTGTTATATTGCAGAATCGACCAAAGCGTTAATAGATCATGACCATACAGAATATATCTCCACGTACTTTGAGAGGTCATCACTGAGACTGTTAAAACAACATGGCATCATCTTCATCAAAGGGAGATCTGGTTCTGGTAAGTCGAGACTGGGACTGAGACTCCTGTCAGTGGTAGCCAAGGACGAAGGACGAACTCCACTGATAATAACATCAGCCCAAGAATGGAAGCTAATACCACAAAGAAGGGGACAACTTAAATGCAAATATATTATAATGGTCGACAACATTTTTGGTTCGAGCAACTTTGTTGAATCGACTGCAGACGAATGGTCAAGATTATTCAATGTAATATGGCCCTCTGTAGAAGCTGGTCGTGTTTACCTGATCATAACATCGAGACCAGAAATCAGTGCTCAGTGTGAGAGACAACTGCAGAGTAATCGCTTAATGAAGAATATCACCAATGTGACAATTGATGACGGACAGTATTCTCTTCGACCAAATGAAAAAATGAGGATGTTGAAGATCATGTGTCAAATCAAAACCAAGTTCACGAAGAAAAAAATGGAACTGGTGGCTCGTTCAGGGTCAAGTATTGGCTTTCCTCAGTGTTGTAAATATTTTGCTGGGAGCAAGCAGGCACAGAGTAAAGGAGTTCAGTTCTTCCTGAAGCCACATGATTACATCTTGGAGGAGGTAGACAGGTTACAGGAGAGTGATGGGCTTGGTTACTGTGTTCTGTTGCTGGTGCTGCTAAGAGGAGGATGTCTACAAACACATGATCTCCTCACACGGCATGGTACAGAGGAATTCCAAGAATCCCTGCAGATTGTGAAGGAGATCTGTTCCGGTTTACCTTCTTATCACAGTTTGGCCAACATCAGACACAAAGCTGAATCCTTCTGTGGTATATATTTGGAACACAGTGAAAACGGATTTGTGTTTCAACATCAATCCATCTTTGATTCTGTCTTCATCAGTCTGTCTAAGAAGTATCCAGACATTTGTATCAGAGCGTGCTCTGTGTCAGTGCTTGTCGAACTTGTCAAAACAAAACAAAATGAAGGCGACAATGATTTGGCGATACATCTAAAGGAAGAAAACTATGGAATGCTAGCTGATCGAATTACAGATATACTACTAACACCTGGAGTATCAAGACAGATCGTCGACCACCCTTCTCTTAAAGATGAAGTATTCATTCAGCATTTGATCCATAAGTGGATAAATGAGAACAACATTATCAGCATTTTCAAACAGAAATTAAACAATAAGGTACAGATTTGTTGTGATGCCTTTAAACATGGAATCGAACAAAATGAAATATTCACATTGGAATATCTTCTTTCTTATGTTGTACAGAAACAGTTGAAAGTTCTGACAGAAAATATATTTGCATTGGGGCTTGACCATTTTGAAAGAGACATTTTACAGGAGTGTTTACCTTGTGCAATCGTTGTGGGCAACAGTGTCCTCGTCAGGTCTCTCTTTGATTTTGGCCTGAGGCCAAATGCAGCTTGTTTCAGAGCTCTCTGCATGTCAAGGGGCATTGACAAAGACATTTCTTATACAGTGTGTAGCTTTGTCCTGATGCCAAGAAAAGACAAATCGCAGTTTGAGGACAAGTTCACATGGGACTCAATATCCAATGTAGACAATTTTTTTAAAGTGGCTGTTCTATATGGAAATGCCTTTATTGTGGAGTTCGTTGTTGAACATTCGAAAGACCAGAAGAGACGCCAGACAGAGTTCAAAGACTGTTTAGCCCAATTATTCAAAGAACTGAGTGTTGGTTATAGATCATCTGTATATCAGCCATACAACATGGAGCACATAAGCGACATAATCACCACACTCCTGAATACTGGGTGCAATGTTGATGTAAGGCTCATGACATTGTTAGCAGCGACTCATTTATCCACTGCAGCTCTTAAAATCCTTACGGTTCGTGGGGTGAACGTGATCAACATAAGTGCCGAAATGTTTGACCCATATAGTCGTGAGGAGTACTATCCCACTGCTCTACAGCAAGCAGCTGCTTATGGTGTAGGCGCATGCCTGCTTGAGTTGTTGGAGCTGGTGGAAGACAGTCACCAAGAGATACTTAACATTAGTACATCCCTACTTTTCATTGCCATTAAGCATGGTAATACTGGATGTGCCAATCTGCTTCTGGACAGAGGAGTTCCAGTAGATGTCCAAGATGGAGATGGCAACACACCACTACATCTGGCTGTGTGCTATAATCAGTTAGAGTGTGTGAAGTTGCTGATTGAAAAGCATGCACCTGTACTTATTTCAAACTCCTGGGGATGCATTCCAATGCTATGGGTGGATGATCTGTGTCGTCCACACATACACATAGTGCGAGCGTTAGTACAGGCAGGTAGTGACATCGAAGGTGTAGATAAGGACAACAAGACCATCCTTTACAAGGCAGCTGAATGTGGTGACCTAGCAATGGTTAAGTTTCTGCTAAAGAATGGCGCTGATGTCAATGTTGATGTTGATGACATTGTATCACATTTTCCTGCAAATAATGATGCACATCAAGTCTGCAAACGTGCCATTCTTGCAGCATGTAGGAATGCCGATATTGACGTGGTGAAATGTCTGCACGAGTCGGGTGCTTCCCTTGACATGACAGATGTCACCGGTGAGACAGTGCTTCACAAGGCAGCAAGATCGCCGACTGACACTATTGACAAACTCAGATATCTTCTGGATATCAGAAAGGACCTTTTACACATAGTAGACCATGAGGGAGGAACAGCTGCATTTGCAGCAGTACTGTCTTCTATGGAGACTGGAGACGGTGAGCCTCTGTCTTTTTTGCTTGAACGAGGACTGGCTGTGAATCAAGCAGACAGACTTGGATATAACCTGTTGCTTTCCGTATTTCATAATGCAGACTTGTTTTTCCCTCAAGCACTCAATTTAGAAAACATTACGAAAATGCTATTGGACAAAGGTGTCGACCCGAATGTTCAAGAAGCAAAAGGCAAAACGGTTTTGCACTATGCAGCGGAGAAACACCCTGAGCTATTGAACACTCTATTGCAAGCAGGTGCCGATCCAAATATTAAAGACAGGGACGGGACGACTGCTTTACACTATATTGTTGAAGGACGATGTAGTGACAATGTTAAATTGCTACTAAATGCAGGAAGTGGTCCATGTCTTCAGGATGCTATGGGTAAAACAGCTCTACACTGTGCAACTGAAAGAGGAAGGACTGACATTGTGAAGGTATTGCTGGACACACCCATTGATCTGCATGTTCAAGATGTAAGCAAAACCATTGCTGAAAGACACAAGCTATTGCTGGACACACCCATTGATCTGCATGTTCAAGATGTAAGCGGCAAAACGGCCCTTCACTATGCATCTGAAATCACAACTGATATTCTGAAACTACTGTTAGATGCGGGAGCTGATCCTTGTATTCAAGATGGGCTTAGAAAAAGTGCATTGTTAAATGCAGTTGTGATTAACAATCATGCTGGTGTTAAGTTACTTCTGGAGAGAGGAGCTGATCCTTGTTTAAGCGACCAAGGTGGCGTAACTCCACTTCATCGTGCATCATGGCACAACGACGGGGAATGTCTCAAACTTCTTTTGGCACACAATGTCGATCTGCATGTGCAGGATGAGAATGACAGGACATTACATCATTATGCTGCTGAAAGTTCAAACGGTGATAACATAAGGCTTCTCCTACAGAAAGGTCTCACTGCATTCTCAAGAGACAGATTTGGCCAAACACCTCTGCACTGTGCTGCCAAATGTAATGACGTTGATAGTATAAAAGTTTTAGCTGAGGCAGATGCTGACATCTCTGGGCAAGATTGTGACGGAAAGACAGCGCTGCATTATGCATCAGAAATGAATTGCTATAAAGGTGTTCAACTTCTTTTAAAGGAATTGGAAGATCCAAATGTAACAGATCACGAGTGCAAGACTCCACTACATTTTGCTGCAGACAATCTTTTCAGCAGTGCAACTACCACTCTTCTCTTAAAGGCAGGCTGCGACCCAAATCAACAAGACCATCTTGGAAAAACACCCCTTCATTATGCCGCTGGGTTCAGTGACAGTACTGCGGTACTTTTGGAGAATGAAGCGAAACCAGGTGTGACAGATGGACTTGGTAGGACTGCTCTTCACTATGCAGCAGAGAACAGCTACGCTGAACATTTGAAGCTCATGCTGCTTAATGGGGCTGATCCATGCGCCAAGGACAAATTTGGCAAAACAGCTCTTCACTATGCCTCTCATGGAGATGAAACATTTTGTAGTGACCACCTTAATTATGAACATGAGACAAGAAGGGAAAGTGTTCAACTTCTCTTGGAGAAAGGAAGTAACCCTGGCATACGAGATCAAGATGGAAAGACTGCTCTTCACTATTTAGCAGAGAAGCAAAGCTGTAAATGTATAACTCTAGCATTGGCCAAAGGTGCTGACCCATGCAAGCAAGACAAACAAGGCAAAACAGCTCTGCATTATGCCTCACAACTACCCAATAGTGAGTCTGTGCAGCTGCTATTGGAAACAGGTGCTGATGTATCAATAAGGGACGAACATGGCAAAACAGCTCTTCATGAAGCAGCAGAACATGGAAACGTGAAAACCGTATCATTACTCCTGAATCAAGGAGCTGATCAATGTGCCCAAGATGAACAAGGAATGTCACCTCTCCAGTATGCAGTGACACAAATAGACTGTGTTGTTGCTAAACTTCTCCTTGACCACGGCTCTGATGTGAATTTACTGAGTTATTGCGGGAAGACAACTCTCCACTATGCAGCAGAAAAAGGATGTTCAGACAGTGTTAAGCTGTTGTTACAGAGAGGCGCCAATCTTAATAAACTAGATGGGCAAGGCAGGATGCCACTTCATTGTGCAGCACTTGCGCCTGAAGGCTGGTGTACTGATAATGTAGAGACACTCTTACGCTTAGGTGCTGATCCATCTGCTCAAGACAAAGAGGGAAGGACGGCTCTTCATTACGCGGCTCAAAGTGAACAACATAGAGCTGTGAAACAGATTTTAAAGAAATCTGACGTTTCAATGATAAAAGACAAAGAGGGAAAGCTAGGTCTTGACTTTGCGAAAGAGACTGGTAATATAGAGATTGCGAACCTGTTCAAAGATCTAGCTAAAAGTACTAGCTCTGCAAGGTGATTGTAGTGAATCTCAAGTTCAGAAATGGGTTGAGGACTTTTTAAAATTTGGAAGACCAGTGCTGTGTATATAACATTGTAGATGACAATGTCATGTATAGGCTCGTCCTGAAATAGAAAGACAGATACTGAAAAAGAGCTTACATCTTCTGCCCCAATGGTGTTTTTGCAAACTTTGTACAAAGTGTCGAAGGGCTATCATGCATGTAGTGTATCAGACAGTAGTCAGTATTGATTCAACGTGTGCAGTCTGTTTACTAACTGGAATATTGTTCAGAACTGATTCACTCAGTAATTCAAAGACATGTTCTCAATGAGTATTGAGTGACTTATTGTTTCTGCCTCTGTCGCCTGTCACATCAAAACCGCCTTGAGCAAACATGACCCATTCATTAGTACGGAGGCTTACTCCACAGTGGTGCCAAACTATGCTGCTGGTTATTACATACTGGTACCATGGATGCACTCCCCTGACAAATATTACTCAATGATTGTATAAACCATAGTGGAGTCTTTTACCCAATGATAACTCTGGAAACAAAGGTGTGACCATGTTTGCACTCTCCTTCCACAAACCATGTGGTTGGGACTACTATTATACACTGATGCCTTGAATGCTCTGTGCTGTGGATTATTTCTCAATGGATCCTTGGGTACACTATAGTGGCGATGTTTACCCGATGACAACTCTGAAATAGCATGTGATCATTTTTGTACACTGGTTCCACATACGGTGTGCTGGTGACAATTGTTATATACTGACGTCTTGGATGCACTGTCCTGACAATTATTACAAAATAATACCTCGGGTAGGATTTCACGTGATTTAATGCTGAGATTTGACACGTTGGGAACAAACATGACACATTACTACATTTCAAGAAGTTTCAAGAAGTTTTACGGTAGACATGTGAAGGAAACTTCCATATTTGTTGCATCAGTGACAAAAATGATGTCCGATGCAATTCACTATTTTGACTTATACCATACGTTCCCGAATTATTTCAGGCGAACAAATAACTAAATTTATGCTAATGACGGGTGTCACCGGTGGGGCAGGATACGCTCACCTTTTCGCGAACACCTGGTATCATTACCTTTCATTGTAATTCATGAACAAATGCTCTGTTATCGTATCACATGGTGACAGTCACTGGATTGTCTGGTTCAGACTTGATTTGTTTACAAAACATCATACAGCTGTAATACTGTTGAAACAAATATCTGCTCATGAGATAGTCACAATTGTACAATCCACTGTGCTTTTGGCAGAGATTTCTTATGAATGTGGAAAGGGTTTTGTCACTTCTGTGTTCAAGAATAAAAGTGTCAATTATCAGAAACCCATACACTGATTTCACCGTGATGTCAGTAGCTAACATTGATACCTTATATCACTCAATGCATATATTTAAAATCATAAAAGAGCTCAAGCTGCATTGTAATTGTTTGTATTATTGTATCAATAAAGGTTGTATTATTGTATTCTTGTATCAATAAAGGTTGTATTCAGTGATGAAGTGAAAGTGGTGTTACCGTCGACAGTGACAGGACAGAGGCTACGTGGAAGCTATAGGAATGAGAATAGGAGCATAAAGGCGTTATGAAATTAATACGAGTAGCTATGGGTTTTGACGGACCCCACCTCACCTCGTAATACAATCACGGCGTCAAATTTCACGGTATTTAATGTTGAACAGCAATTTTTCATTCTTCCGAGAACTGTTTACCTGTACTTTTTAACCAAGGACTTTTTGACCGAGGACTTAATTCCTATAATTTGTGAGAGAAACCGTTCCTCTTGGAGTTCAAATTAAACCGTTCATTTCTGCTGCTCGCAGTGGACGTGTGCAGGGGGAACATCAGCCATTGTGTATTCATTGTGACGAAAGAATCACGGCCAAGAATGTCCTACTTAACTGTATGGTTTTAAGCAAGGATTAGGATAAGACAAGTGTTTCGCTGAGAGAACGCACCCAAAACCCTTTCTTGATAATCCAACAGAGGCTAAGTGCTTGACGATTTAGCTTCAATGTTAAAATGAACACCCCACAAAAAAAAGTGTGTATTATTAACATATGGCCTATTCTAGTCACGATATGGCTGAAATATTGTCGATGTGACTATAACTCATAACTCACGCACCTGAATCCATAGTATGTGTTGTGTATGTTTTCACAATAATAAAAAGGATACCCACAATAGTTTATGCGCTTAGTCTCTCGGTCTCCAACGGTGTCAGTGATCTCATCAGGGGAGGTAACCGCATGTAAGGCATAAACGATACTGAAACAGGTAAGGGTGGACGAAAACCCCGGATATTGCATTCGAGTGAGAATTTTGTTTCCTCCTCAGTGTGTTTATTCAGTAACACTGAGGACACAAAAATGTTTTACTAACTGTATGGAAAATTAGTGCATTCCAAATTTTCGTCGCAGTCATCTGTGACTCTTTCTTTTTTTCTTTTTTTTTTGGATATATGAAGTCGTTAGTAGTCGAGTGTTAGTGCTAGCAAAACCCTTAAGATCACGAAACGTTTCAGAAAATTTTTCACATTAATGAATTTGCACATACAAGATGCGGTCTCGTCTGCGCCTCCCTACGACAGATGACCTCTGCCAGCAAATCATTTTGTTCTGAATGTGTCTGTGTAGGTATAACATTCTGAAAAAAATATTTTGTCATTGCAATGTTTCCAGATATATAGACGAATGAACGATTTTATTCTCTAGTCTATTTGTATGGTGTTGTGAAAGGCCTAAGGTTTCTACAAATAACAGAATGCTAAACACATGTATTTCTGTTATTTTACAAACAATTGTATGTGGTATCTAGTCCACTGTATCATAACCTTCACGATAATAATTCTGATATTAGTTCAGTTTTATTTATGTCATACTTTGAAGTTTACCGCAGCCTTAGGAGGTGCTTCCTGCCTTGTTGCAGTGAACATTTGACATAGCCTGAGTCTTTGTGATAGTGGTGACTCATCCGTCTCCACTTCCTCCCCAGGAAAGACTGATAACGAATGCTTCCTGTTGACTTGGAGCGTTATATGCAAAATGATAAGTGATTGAATATATACTAGGCACATAAAGAAACTGTGCATACAAAAATTTAAAATCTAAATTAATCAAACCTGTGTATACACATATGGGTTTAAACTCAGAGATTAGTGACATGTATCCAACATGCATGCACGTGCCACGTTCCGTGACGTCAGTGGGTTCGTCCTTGAGACGTGCAATACGTTGTTGCACGTGCATTCCGGGAATGAGAAACAGAGCAAATGAATGTCACACAATACTGTCACTTTGGAAAGCTCAACCCCTGCCCTGTTTTATTAAGACTTGTAATCTTGTCATCTCTGACCTATTCACGACTTCCTTAAACCCGAGTTAATTGGTGTGAATTTCATAGGCTCCTCACTGGATAATTTGGCGCAACCATCATGGACCATTTTTCTGTCTTTACATTTTCAGATTGTAAAACTAAATGTGCATGTGTGTGCGCGAGTGTGTCTCCATGTGTGCGTGTGTGTGTGCGTGTGCGTGTGCGTGTGTGCGTGTGTGTGTGAAAAGAAAGGAAGGAAGGAAAGTATTTCTTATTTTTAGGTGGTTGTAAACGTAGTATATGTGGTAATTTTAATTGTTTGGATAAGCTATAGGGCCATCAACGTTTGGATAAGCTATAGGGCCATTAACGTTTGGATAAGCTGTACAGCAATCACCGTTTGGATAAACTGTATGGCAATCAACGTTTGGATAAGCTGTACGGCAATCAACGTTTGAATAAGCTATACGGCAATCAACGTTTGGATAAGCTATACGGCCATCAACGTTTGGATAAGCTATACGGCAATCAACGTTTGGATAAGCTGTACGGCAATCAACGTTTGGATAAACTGTACGGCAATCAACGTTTGGATAAGCTATATGGCAATCAACGTTTGGATAAGCTATATGGCAATCAAGGTTTGAATAAGCTATACGGCAATCAACGTTTGGATAAACGGCAATCAACGTTTGGATAAGCTGTACGGCAATCAACGTTTGGATAAGCTATACGGCAATCAACGTTTGGATAAATTATACGGCAATCAACGTTTGAATAAGCTATACGGCAATCAACGTTTTAAGAATAAACTGTACGGCAATCAACGTTTGAATAAGCTATACGGCAATCAACGTTTGAAGTAAGCTATACGGCAATCAACGTTTGAAATAAGCTATACGGCAATCAACGTTTGCCGAAGGGATGGCGTAAATCCACCGGGGGTACCATGTAGGTGAAATCGTGGACCATATGATAACGACATAAATAATGGTCAGCCTCTTTCCTTGCCTTTATGATATTGTTTATGGAGAAAGCAGTCTATAATTATAAAATGCAAATGTACATTAAATGTGACTTAAAACATACTTTACGAGTATTCGTAGTGAACCCTTTTGAAAATAGTTTTGGCAATACATGGATTTTCAAGCTATTGGAAATAAGCATTAATCTATTAATTCATTTTCGTCAGTTGCAATTAACATGTTCTTTCAGTCCTGCCAATGTACCTCACACAATAGTTCAAGATATTACAAAAGTACAAAGAGTACAAACGTTTTTGAAACCAGAACAGTATGTACCTTGAATAACAGATAAATATACTCATCAATAATAATAATAATGAAAGCCAACTGTTAAGAATTGATAACAAAGACTTTGATGATATCGATAATAATATATCAGTTTATTTTACTTGTTCGGGCAACAAACAGCAAATCTGTCAACAGGGTCGACATTACAGATGCTGTGTACAGGGCAGTTCCCCGAGGAACCGAGTCCACAATAGAGGTCTGTTCCATCGCTGCCCTTCAGTGGCGCCCGGCCAGCAGGACACAACTGGAGATCTGAAAGAGGCACAGATCTTGTTGGAGAATCTTGTTCATTTCACGACTATAGGGCTTGGCTGTACGTTGGCATAACATATACAAATAAGAGCAAAAAATAATAGAATAGACACAGCAGTACACACAATTAACCTTTTTACAGTAAGTAAAATCAGTTTTTGATGTTTTTCATTGTTACGTCATCAGGTGTAATCCATCGGAGTAAAACATAGGTTTCTGTAA
The DNA here is from genome assembly GCF_003918875.1 of Haliotis rubra. NCBI lineage: Eukaryota > Metazoa > Mollusca > Gastropoda > Lepetellida > Haliotidae > Haliotis > Haliotis rubra. The sequence goes on along the minus strand of NW_025767485.1, from coordinate 464,894 downwards.
ACCTGTTCACCAATGAAAGATTTAACAATTTAAAAAATGGAATAATAACATACCTCTCTCCGAGCTTGCATCTATGCCCCTCAGCAAAAACGGGGTTAGCAGCTGAGGAGACAGAAAACACAAGGTGCAGGGGGCGTGTATCACACATAACTAGGGGAATTGGTCACGGAAAGTTCTTGGATGGGTGACCGTGTTTGGCAGCTTGACCCTAAAGAGTTTCTAGGATATCAGTCCTCCCTCACAGCAAAGCACACATAACACATGTGGTCTCAAGTTTGTTTCACAAATCATCTCTGTTCAGCAAGCTGTAAATGGGTACCCGGTGGGATAGGTCAGTATCTCTTTTAACATTCTAGCGCTTCACAGGCAGCTTGGGTTAACAGGGTAATAATGAGTTAGCGCCTTGAGAATGCACGTGACTGGATACAGGGCTTTATAAATAGCCATGAATAATTGTTAATGGTGAAATTTGGTTACGTAAAAGGTCTGTGTATTAAAGGTGAGGCTTAGTTCAATGCATGAGCCCTGGGGCATGGAAGTTTGGATTAAAATACATAGGATTTCCTTGACCAAATACCTAACCCAACTATTATAGCAAAATAATAGTGTAGGAAGGAAACCAACGAGTTGACACAACGTATGGCATTGCTTACCAGTAGGAAATACAAGTACTTCATCTCAAACATTCTGTTTGACACGACCGTTCCCTTGTGCATTTGCCGTACTGTATTTGCAGACAGACTGAGTTAGGGATGGTCTACATGCAGATGTTACCCACTCAACAGCTGGAGGTCAGTTATCTCGATAACGATTCGCAAGGTCATGTGTCATTCTTATAAAATTGTGTAGCCTTAGCACAAAGGTCTATCTTCACATGTGGCATTAAAATGGGGATGGTAGCTGAGTGCACATATATTGGAATTGTCAGAGTCAACTTCGTTGATGTGCAACACACCTGCAGTGAAAACAAAATATAAACTAACTGTACATAATGACTAAACACATATTTTTGCAGTCGTATGATCCCCTCGGAGTTGAGACTGATAACACGATGTGCCGCTTGAGATTGACATCCAATGATCGAGGAAAAAACAAAAGCACTTTTGAGCAGCTGAGCTGGATATTGGCGCTATACAAATATTAGCAATTTATAAATATTTCCTTGTAAGAATACATTCTAACGGGAAGGGTGGTCAGGTTCACTGACTTGGTTGACACATGTCATCGTATCCCAGTTGCGTAGATCGATGCTCATTCTGTTTATCACTGGACTGTCTGATCCAGACTCGATTATTTACAGACCGCCGTCATAGAGAATATTGCCGAGTGCGGCATCAAACAACCAACCAACCGTTACATACAATTTCCGCAGCTCAGTAGGTCGCGACACCTCAATACTCTAATAAGCGAATGACTTCAGCAGAGTTAAATAGCGGAAATGAACAGATAACCCATAAAGGGACAACTAATCAGTGTACTTACTTCTGATTGATGCTTCTACTCAGTGGAAGATGTATGTCTATTCTCTATTTACGTCCCTTACGAGAAGCATGGGTTACTGAAGATCAATTCCAACCCGGATCTTCACGGAACGAGAGATAGAGAGAAAGAGAGATCATTCCACCACAAGGTAAAGAATTACACACACACGAAACAAACCAAATCTACAGCGACCACACTACTCTTTGGCTTCATGAACTAATCAGGGTTATCGACTAATTGGATATTTCAAGCAGATAAACATTGTTTATTGCCTATGCTATTGTGTATTGTATCACTTTATCATTACATTTCCAAACTCAACAATGTTCTCACACTAAAGGATGTTTGTATCAATATAAGCAGTGCTATCTCTGTGTTGTGCTCGCTCGGAATAGGTTCATCCTGGAACAGTAGGTCCTTGATAATACTTCCATGAATTGTTGATAAACACATTGTCTGCACAGAGCCAAACAGAGTTGCCCATTTGTCCGTTTGTGAATGGGACGTATAGTCACGTAATTTGCTATTTTCTCGTACAGAACGGGATCTTGACAAACATCAGCAAATAAACCCCTCAATGGCGCTGTGTATCAATGATACGGTATATGAACATATAGCTCCCTCGGTCACACACACCATTCCGCCCCATCCATCCCTTCGGTTCCCCCCATTCCAATTCGATCCCACCCATCCCAAAGACAAGTATGTGGATCGCATCTTTGGTTTAGTGGATGGACGGTTTGCCTTACGAGCAGACACATCGCTGATTCAATTCCAGGTCACACCATATCAAAAGACGTTTAAAGGCAGTACTTGTTGTCTCCCTGCCTGACCCCTGCACCAAGAGTATGGAACAGGAACTGCTCGGGTCAGAGTCAATATACTGTGACTTGGTTGACTATGAAACTCTGGTAGCATATGGTGTTGTGCTGGCACTGTCAAAAAAGATTTTGGTCCTTGTCCACGCTGCCCCATGGAAGTACATGTTGCTTTTTAACTACATGTAATACGACATAAAGCCCCGTGTAAACCTCAGCTCCACGTGTAAGATGTAAACCTCAGCTCCACGTGCAAGATGTAAACCTCAGCTCCACGTGTAAGATGTAAACCTCAGCTCCACGTGTAAGATGTAAACCTCAGCTCCACGTGTAAACCTCAGCTCCACGTGTAAACCTCAGCTCCACGTGAAAACCTCAGCTCCACGTGTAAGATGTAAACCCCAGATCCACGTATAAGATGTAAACCTCAGTTCCACGTGTAAACCTCAGCTCCACGTGTAAGATGTAAACCCCAGCTCCACGTGTAAGATGTAAACCCCAGCTCCACGTGTAAGATGAAACGTTGACAGACGCATGTGTTATATCCACTGTTGTCGCTGCTCTGCTGAACCTACATTCGTGGCCATCGCGACTTTCTTCAAAGCACCCTAACATAAATATACAATGGAACGGGTCCAGTGCGACAAACAAACCACTTAGCATTACACTATTAAGTTCATGTTAGAATTATGATCATCGTACCGCTAAGATCGCTTTGTGGAAAAGGGCCCTGTGCATTTTGTTGTGCAACTCATTATTGAAGTCATCTGGCTCTGGAGAGCTGTCGAATATGATATGACCTTTGAGATGCCCCCGGATAGCTGTTGAATGTGTTATGAACTTTGATATGCCCCCGTTATATGTTGAATATGCTATGAACTTTGAGATGCCCCGGATTGCTGTTGAATGTTTTATGAACATTTCAGATGCCTCTGGATTGCTGTTGAATGTGTTATAAACTTTGAGATGCCCCCCGTTATATGTTGAATATGCTATGAACTTTGAGATGCCCCCGGATAGCTGTTGAATATGCTATGGACTCTGAGATGCCCCCGGTTATATGTTAAATATGCTATGAACGTTGAGATGCCCCCGCCAACAGCAGCACATGTAATATCACTTCGAGAAACGAGCCGATCCGTGATGGAGGTTGCATATTTTCTCTGCTTTGTTCTCCTTGCTTTGATATTTCTAAAACATTCAGAAAGTAATAGTCCTATTCCTCCAGTGCAAGCCACTGCTTCAATAACAAGAAAGCTAAGGGGCAGTTTAACTACTACCAAGAAACTACGCAAGCCCTTTCTCCAAACTATACTGGGTAAATCAAATTGGAATTGGAATGTGTGCCGATCTTTGTAAGGGAGACAGCACATTGCAATGCGTACACTTTTACCACGGACGCCTTGAACTGTCGACTGGCTCATGGCTCAGATACGGATCGTCAATTTAGACACATATCTGCTTCCGAGGTGAGTTGAATTGACATTTAGCCCTTTTCGACATGGTCACTGGTACCTGGTGGTGTGGGGTATTACAATGCTGGTAGAAAGTCGTGTTCTGGGGACATCAAAACAACCTAGTAAATCTCCAGATGTTGTGAAACATCTGAACTGCTTTGTCAGTGTCACTTTTTTGGATGTTCCCCACACCATGACTTTGGACCCAGCAGTTTAGATGTTCCCCACTCCATGGCTTTGACACAGCAGTTTAGATGTTCCCCACACCATCACTTTGACAAAGCAGTTTAGATGTTCCCCACACCGTGACTTTGACAAAGCAGTTTAGATGTCCCCCCCACAATGATTTTAGACCCAGCAGTTTAGATGTTCCCAACACCATGGCTTTGACACAGCAGTTTAGATGTTTCCAACACCAAGACTATGACACAGCAGTTTAGATGTTCCCCACGCTATGACATTGACCCAGCAGTTTAGATGTTCCCCACACTATGACTTTGACACAGCAGTTTAGATGTTCCCCACACTATGACTGTGACTCAGCAGTTTAGATGTTCCCCACACTATGACTGTGACTCAGCAGTTTAGATGTTCCCCACACTATGACATTGACCCAGCAGTTTAGATGTTCCCCACACTATGACTTTGACACAGCAGTTTAGATGTTCCCCACGCTATGACTATGACTCAACAGTTTAGATGTTCCCCACACTATGACTGTGACTCAGCAGTTTAGATGTTCCCCACGCTATGACTGTGACTCAGCAGTTTAGATGTTCCCCACACTATGACTGTGACTCAGCAGTTTAGATGTTCCCCACACTATGACTGTGACTCAGCAGTTTAGATGTTCCCCACACTATCACTGTGACTCAGCAGTTTAGATGTTCCCCACACCATGACTGTGACTCAGCAGTTTACATGTTCCCCACACGATGACTGTGACTCAGCAGTTTAGATGTTCCCCACACCATGACTTTGACCCAGCAGTTTACATGTTCCCCACACTATGACTGTGACTCAGCAGTTTAGATGTTCCCCATACCATGACTTTGACCCAGCAGTTTAGATGTTCCCCACACCATGACTGTGACAAAAGCAGTTTAGATGTTCCCCACACTATGACTGTGACTCAGCAGTTTAGATGTTCCCCACACCATGACTGTGACTCAGCAGTTTACATGTTCCCCACGCTATGACTGTGACTCAGCAGTTTAGATGTTCCCCTCACCATGACTGTGACTCAGCAGTTTACATGTTTCCCACACTATAACTGTGACTCAGCAGTTTACATGTTCCCCACACCATGACTTTGACCCAGCAGTTTAGATGTTCCCCACACCATGACTGTGACTCAGCAGTTTAGATGTTCCCCACGCTATGACTGTGACTCAGCAGTTTACATGTTCCCCACACTATAACTGTGACTCAGCAGTTTAGATGTTCCCCACACTATGACTTTGACACAGCAGTTTAGATGTTCCCCACACTATCACTGTGACTCAGCAGTTTAGATGTTCCCCACACTATGACTGTGACTCAGCAGTTTAGATGTTCCCCACACCATGACTTTGACTCAGCAGTTTAGATGTTCCGCACACCATGACTGTGACTCAGCAGTTTATATGTTCCCCACGCTATGACTGTGACTCAGCAGTTTACATGTTCCCCACACTATAACTGTGACTCAGCAGTTTAGATGTTCCCCACACTATGACTGTGACTCAGCAGTTTAGATGTTCCCCACACCATGACTTTGACAAAGCAGTTTAGATGTTCCCCACACTATGACTGTGACTCAGCAGTTTATATGCTCCCCACACCATGACTGTGACTCAGCAGTTTACATGTTCCCCACACTCTGACTGTGACTCAGCAGTTTAGATGTTCCCCACACCATGACTTTGACCCAGCAGTTTAGATGTTCCCAAAACCATGACTGTGACTCAGCAGTTTATATGTTCCCCACGCTATGACTGTGACTCAGCAGTTTACGTGTTCCCCACACTATAACTGTGACTCAGCAGTTTAGATGTTCCCCACACTATGACTTTGACACAGCAGTTTAGATGTTCCCCACATCATGACTTTGACACAGCAGTTCAGATGTTCCCCACTCTATGACTGTGACTCAGCAGTTTAGATGTTCCCCACACCATGACTGTGACTCAGCAGTTTAGATGTTCCCCACACCATGACTTTGACACAGCAATTCAGATGTTCCCCACACTATAACTATGACCCAGCAGTTTAGATGTTCCCCTCACTATGACTGTGACTCATCAGTTTAGATGTTCCCAACGCCATGACTTTGACACAGCAGTTTAGATGTTCCCCACACTATGACTATGACCCGGCAGTTTAGATGTTCCCCACACCATCACTTTCATCCAACAGTTTAGATGTCTCCCCCACACACACACACAAACACACATACCATGACTATGACTCAACAGTTTAGATGTTCCCCACACTATGACTGTGACTCAGCAGTTTAGATGTTCCCCACACCATGACTATGACTCAACAGTTTAGATGTTCCCCACACTATCGCTGTTACGCAGCAGTTTAGATGTTCCCCACACTATCACTGTTACGCAGCAGTTTAGATGTTCCCCACACCATGACTGTGACTCAGCAGTTTAGATGTTCCCCACACTATGACTGTGACTCAGCAGTTTAGATGTTCCCCACACTATCACTTTGACTCAGCTGTTTACATGTTCCCCACACTATGACTGTGACTCAGCAGTTTAGATGTTCCCCCACACTATCACTGTGACTCAGCAGTTTACATGTTCCCCACACATATCACTGTGATTCAGCTGTTTACATGTTCCCCACACTATGACTGTGACTCAGCAGTTTACATGTTCCCCACACTATAACTGTGACTCAGCAGTTTAGATGTTCCCCACACTATGACTTTGACACAGCAGTTTAGATGTTCCCCACATCATCACTTTGACACAGCAGTTCAGATGTTCCCCACTCTATGACTGTGACTCAGCAGTTTAGATGTTCCCCACACTATCACTGTGACTCAGCAGTTTAGACGTTCCCCACATTTAGATAATTTCCCCATGACTGTGACTCAGCGGTTTAGATGTTCCCCACACTATGACTGTGACTCAGCAGTTTAGATGTTCCCCACACCATGACTGTGACTCAGCAGTTTAGATGTTCCCCACACTATGACTGTGACTCAGCAGTTTAGATGTTCCCCACACTATGACTTTGACTCAGCAGTTTAGATGTTCCCCACACTATCACTGTGACTCAGCAGTTTAGACGTTCCCCACACTATGACTGTGACTCAGCAGTTTATATGTTCCCCACGCTATGACTGTGACTCAGCAGTTTAGATGTTCCCCACACTATAACTGTGACTCAGCAGTTTAGATGTTCCCCACACTATGACTGTGACTCAGCAGTTTAGATGTTCCCCACACCATGACTTTGACAAAAGCAGTTTAGATGTTCCCCACACTATGACTGTGACTCAGCAGTTTATATGTTCCCCACACCATGACTGTGACTCAGCAGTTTAGATGTTCCCCACACCATAACTGTGACTCAGCAGTTTAGATGTTCCCACACCATGACTTTACCCAGCAGTTTAGATGTTCCCCAAAACCATGACTGTGACTCAGCAGTTTATATGTTCCCCACGCTATGACTGTGACTCAGCAGTTTACGTGTTCCCCACACTATAACTGTGACTCAGCAGTTTAGATGTTCCCCACACTATGACTTTGACACAGCAGTTTAGATGTTCCCCACATCATGACTTTGACACAGCAGTTCAGATGTTCCCCACTCTATGACTGTGACTCAGCAGTTTAGATGTTCCCCACACCATGACTGTGACTCAGCAGTTTAGATGTTCCCCACACCATGACTTTGACACAGCAGTTCAGATGTTCCCCACACTATAACTATGACCCAGCAGTTTAGATGTTCCCCTCACTATGACTGTGACTCATCAGTTTAGATGTTCCCCACGCCATGACTTTGACACAGCAGTTTAGATGTTCCCCACACTGACTATGACCCGGCAGTTTAGATGTTCCCCACACCATCACTTTCATCCAACAGTTTAGATGTCTCCCCCACACACAAACACAAACACCTTAGCCATGACTATGACTCAACAGTTTAGATGTTCCCCTCACTATGATCATGACTGTGACTCAGCAGTTTAGATGTTCCCCACACCATGACTGTGACTCCTTTAGTTTAGCATGTTCCCCACACTATCACTGTTACTGCAGCAGCTTTAGATGTTCCCACTATCACTGTAACTCAGTTTGGATGTTTACCGGTTTACTGGATGTTTCCACCACCATTTGACTGTGACTCAGCAGTTTAGATGTTCCCCACACTATGACTGTGACTCAGCGGTTTGGATGTTCCCCACTATCACTGTGACTCAGCAGTTTGTTTTACACTGTGATCCCAGCGGTTTTGGATATTCCACTGTGACTCAGCTTGTTTACATGTTCCCCACACTATCGACTGTGACTCCAGGCGGTTTACGGATGTTCCCCACACGGCTGTGCATGGCAGTTCAGCTGTTCCACATGACTGTGACTCCTTGAGTTTGCATGTTTCCCACTATCACTGTGACTCCAGCAGTTTACATGTTCCCCGCACCATTGTTTGACCCAGCAGTTTAGATGTTACACATGATGACTGCTGACTCAGCGGTTACAGATGTCCCCACCTGACTGTGACTCAGCAGTTTATATTCCCCACTATGTTGACTCAGCAGTTTTAGATGTTCCCCACTTCTATGACTGTGACTCAGCTGTTTAGATGTTCCCCACACTATGACTTTGACTCAACTGGCTAGTGTTCCCTACAGCTATCCACTGTGACTCAACGGTTAGATCATTCCACCACACTGGCCATCCCTGTGATTCTCAGCACTCGTTTAGGGATGTTCCCCACACTATGGTTCCACTGTGACTCAGCAGTTTACATGTTCCCCACACTCCATGACTGTGACTCAGCGGTTTACATGTTCCCCACACGGTATCACTGTGTGTGACTCCGCTTGGGATTTAGAGATGTTCCTTGACTCGCTGATTACTCAACCAGTGTGGCTCATGTTCGATTCCATCGATGACTTCTGCTGGTTCTTCCATGACAGTTTCATGATTGGGATCCACACACTGCTTGACTTTCCAACAGTTTAAGATGTTCCACATGACTGTGACTCATGGGTCGTTCCACAACCCCCACTATGACTCGCTGTTCTTCCAACAGTTTGAGTGTTGGGTCATTCCACCGCGGCTTTGACCCAGCAGTTTAGTGTTCCACGCCATGACTGTGACTCCAGCGGTTTAGATGTTCCCACACTATGCACTGTGACTCAGCAGCTTAGATGTTCCCTACACCATGTCCACTGTGACTCAGCCAGTTTACATGTTGCCCACATCTATGACTGTGACTCAGCGGTTTAGATGTTCCCCTCACTATGACTGTGGGCTCGGCAGTTTATTCCTGTGACTCGGTCACACCATGACTGTGACTTTCAGCAGTTTATGATGTTCCCCACACCATGTGCTCCCATGACCTTGGCAGTTTAGATGTTCCCCACACCATGACTGTGACTCAGCAGTTTCGATGTTCCCCGCACTGTGACTCCAGCGGTTCGTCTTCCACCACTATACACTGTGACTCCAGCGGTTAGATGTTCCCATGACTTCCATGATGACTTTTGACACAACAGTTTAGATGTTCCCCACACTATCCACTGACTACAGCCAGTTTAGATGTTCCCCACGGCTATGACTGCTACTCAGCAGCAGTTTAGATGTTCCCCACACCATGACTTTTGACTCGGCCAGTTTAGATGTTCCCCACACTATGACTGTGACTCAGCAGTTTAGGATGTTCCCCACGCTACTGTGGACTCAGCAGCTTACATGTTCCCCACACTATGACTGCTTGACTCAGCTGTTCGTGTTTACACTGTGACTGTGACTCAGCGGTTTGGATGTCTCACACTGTGGCTGTGACTCCAGTTTATATCCATTCCCCACACTTCCACTGTGACTCAGCTGTTTACATTTTCCACTGTATGACTGTGACTCAGCAGTTTAGATGTTCCCACACTATAACTGTGACTCAGCAGTTTCGTCCGGCTGTGTCCCAGTTCTATGGCTGTGACTCAGTTCCATTTCACGGCTGTTCCTTGTTTCCACCATGACTATGACTCCACTCTATTTGACTGGCTTGACTTCAGTTCAATTATGTTCCCCACCATGGCTGTGGCTCCGGTTGGTCCCAGCTGTTTACATGTTCGATACTCCATGGCTGTGACTCAGCAGTTTACATATTCCCCACACTACTGTGACTGTGACTCAGCAGTTTTGGCTGTTCCCCCATCTGTGGCTGTGACTCAGTTCAGATATTTCACACTATGACTTTTGGCCAGCGGCAGTTCCATGACCGATCTCATTTCGATCCTTCCACACTGTTCCTGCTCAGCTCTTCCATTCCTGCTGTGACTCCTTTGGTTCGTCATTCCACCATTTCTTGACTTTCCTTGGTCAGTTCCACTCATGGCTTCAATTCCATGATGTCCACTGCTGTGTGACTCAGCAGGTTCGGTCACTATCCACTGTGGCTCATCCGGTTCTTTTCCATGTTTGTCAGTTCGTCATTCCACTATGACTATGACTCAGCGGTTCGGCAGTTCGTCGGCTGTGGTTCGATTCCCACCATGGTTCGTCTCCACACTGCAGCTTTAGTTGGTTCCACTGGCTCTTCAGTTCGGTCATTCCACACTTGACTGGCAACTCCTTCAGTTTAGATGGGTCCACCACTGTGACAGTTGGTTGTTTCTTACTGCAGCTGTGACTTTCCCCGGTTCCATTCCTCCACTGTGACTCCGCTGTTTCGATGTTCCCCACCTGTGTGGTTCGTGACTCCATGACTCATGTGGATCTGTTCCACCGGCTATCACTGTGATTCAGCTGTTTACCTTGGTTCTCTGCACTGTGGCTGGCCAGTTCGATCATTCCATCATGCCGCTTGTAGACGTTCCCCACTCTGCCGGCTGTGACTTGGCTGGTGACTCAGCAGTTTGGATCGTTCCACCTTGGCGTGTTCGGGTCCATGGCTGTGACTCAGCGGTTCGATTCCATTGCATGGCTCATCCGTAGACTCGGTTCCATGGCTCCACACTGTGGCTGTGGCCGGCAGTTCGATTCCCCATCCTTTCATCCAGTTGGCATGTCCCACACTGCCGGTCAGTTCCACATGTGCCTCCGTTCGTCTTCCACATGACACCATGACTGTGACTCAACAGTTTAGATCGTTCCATCACTCATGGCTATGACTCTGGTTCAGTGTGGATGGATTCCACTGTGACTCTGACTCGGACTTCAACAGGCTCAGATGTTCCCCACACTGTCACTGTTGACTCAGCAGCTTAGGTCGTTCCCCACACTATCACTGTTCCATATCCATGATTCAGCTGTTTAGATGTTCCCACACCATGACTGTGACTCCAGCAGTTTAGATGTTCTCACACTATCACTGTGACTCAGCAGTTTAGATGTTCCCACTATGACTCGTGACACAGCAGTTCTGTGATTCCCTCACACCACTGGCTGGCTAGCATCGTTCCACTGTTCCACTCTATGACTGTGACTCAGCAGTTCATATGTTTCCCCACGCTATGACTTTCCAGCAGTCATTGATATTCCCTTCCTTTACATGTTCCCCCACAGCTGTCCTTATGTTTCCCCTGTGTGACTATTCCCCCAGACTGTGACTCCATGGCCAGTTTAGATGTTCCCACATCTATGACCTTTCCAGTTACATCATTCCCCACCAGCTTCAGATGTTCGATGTCCCTATGACATTTGACTCCTTCCAGTTTAGATGTTCCTACACCTTGACTGTGACTTTCCAGCCCCAGTTCCAGATGTTCCCCATACCATGACTGTGACCAGCTGGTTCCAGATGTTCCCACTACCACTATGACTTTGACCCTTTGGTTCAGATGTTCCATACACCATGACTGTGACTCAGCGGTTGAATATGTTCCACGCTGATGACTTGTCCGGATCATAGCAGTTTACACTGTGACTCGCCGGTTCACATATAACTGTGACTCAGCAGTTTATGTTCCACTGTGTGGCTGGTTCGGGTCATTCCACTGCCTTTATTCCACTTTGACTGTGATTCAGCAGTTTAGATGTTCCCCTATTTCTTATTTTCAGTTGTGTTCCCCACTATCCACTGTGACTCCTTTGTTCCTTGTTGTGCCCTTCTTCCACTGTCTTTGTGTTCCGTGTTCCACTCCACTGTTGGCTTATGTTCCATGTTCCACCATGTTTGTCCATGCAGTTCGAATGTTCCACCATCCATGTGACCCGGCTGGTTAGATGTTCCCCGATCCTTTCATGTGGCTGGTTGGGATCGTCTCCCATGTGTGCAGCTTCATGACTGGGGTGTGCTGGTTCGGTCATTCCACTATCCACTGTGCTGGTTTAGATGTTCCACTATCCACTGTGACTGTTGGTTCCACTGTGACTCTTTTTCTTGATTCCAGTGTTTCGATGTTCCCTGTGTGACTCCATGTGTTGACTATGACTTGGCTGACTCTTCCAGCATTGTGTGTAGTTGGCTGTGGCCTTCCATCCACTGGTTCTGGTTCGGATCGTTCCACCTCCACTGTGCAGTTCGTCATTCCATATTTTGGTTCCACCATGACGTGACTCCGGTTCGATTCCACTGTGACTCCTTGGTTCGTCGTTCCATGTGTCCTTGGCTCCATGTTCCACTGTGGCCTCCAGCTGTTTGATTCCACTGTGACTCATGTTCGTCGATTCCACTGTGACTCCTTTCGTCGTTCTTCTGTGGCTGTTTCCACTGACTGTCGTTCCATGGTCCACTGTGACTCCGGTTGTGACTGTGACTCAGTTCCACTGCTTAGCTGTTGCTGTCCATTCCATGTTGTGTGGCTGGTTCCACTGCTGTGCAGTTCAGCTGGTTCGATCTCCACTGGCTCCGTTCGGTTCATTCCTGTGTGGCTGGTTCCATGTCAGGTTGGTCAGTTCCACTGGAGTGTGTTCGTCATTCCACCACTGTGTGCTGGTTCGATCATTCCACTGTCCACTGTGACTCAGTTCAGTTCCACTGTGTCAGCTGTTTGTCTGCGGCGGTGTCCGGCTGGTTCGATTCCACTATGGCTGTGACTCCGCTGGATTCGTCTTCCATTGTGTGCTGGTTGATCGTTCCATAGCTGTGACCAGCAGTTGATCATTCCACTCCATAGATGTCTCCCAACACTTGACTGTGACTCTTGGTTCCACATGGCAGTTCAGTTCGATCGTTCCACCTTGACTATAACAGTACGTCGTGTCCACTGTGCTGTTTGGATGTTCCACTGTGTGGTCACTCCACCATGACTGTGACTCGCTGGTTCGGTTTAGATGTTCCCCCTTTGCCATCCTGTGACTCTTGTGGTTCAGCAGGTTCCACCATGTCTCCCAGCACTATGACTGTGTGACACTCGCTTGGTTTAGATGTTCCACATCTTGACTTTGACACAGCAGTTCAGATGTTCCACCAGCTTGTCCTTGGTCATATTCCCATACTGTTCTTGTGCTGGTTCGGTTGTGGTTCAGCGGTTCCATGTTGTCACTATGACTGTGACTCAGCCACATGGTTTAGATGTTCCCACACTGGCTGTGACTTGGCCACAGCAGTTCCATGATGTTCTACCACATCTTCGACCACATGGCAGCCAGTTAGATGTTCCCTACTGACTGTGACTCCAGTGACTCCATCAGTTTAGATGTTCCCCACCGGATTCCACATGTTGACTTTGACCTGGCAGTTTAGATGTTCCACACAGCGGCACGGCACTCCTTGGTTCGATTCCAACATGTTCCACTGTCTCCGCCACACATGTTCATTGTGTGGATCATTCACCTGTTCGATTCACACTATGACTGTGACTCATCAGTTTAGATGTTCTCCACACCATGACTTTTGACTCAGCAGTTTCGATGTCCTCACACCATGACTGTGACTCCAGCAGTTTCTGTTCCACGCTATGACTGTGACTCAGCAGTTATTCCCACACTTTAACTGTGACTCAGCTGGTTAGATGTTCCCCACACTATGTCATGCAGTTCGGATGTTCCCCACATCTCCGGCTGGACACAGCGGTTTCAGATGTTCCACACATGTCTGCTTTGACACAGCAGTTCAGGATGTTCCCTCCTTTTGACTGCGTGACTCGTTCCTTTGATGTGTTCCACCACCATGACTGTGACTCATCCGTTTAGTGTTCCACACCATGTTTGCTGGTTCGATGTCCCCACACTTCCTGTGCTGGTTCGACTATGTGTGACTCATCCGTTTAATGCCATGACTTTTGGACACAGCAGTTTAGATGTTCCCCACACCATGACTTTGACTTGGTTCGATCGTTCCACATCTTGGCTTCCTGTGAGTTCAGTTCAGATGTTCCACTCTCTGACTGTGACTCACCATGTTAGATGTTCCCACGGACTGTGTTCGGCAGTCGATTCCACACCATGACTCCTTTGGCAGTTCAGATATTCCCACACTATAACTACGCTGGTTCGGATGTTCCCACTATGACGGTGACTCATCATTTAGATGTTCCCACGCCATGACTTTGGACACAGCAGTCAGATTCCACACATGTTTCATCCAACAGTTTAGGTTCGGTCTTCCACACACACCATGACTATGACTGGTTCGTACTCCACCTATGGCTGTGACTCAGCTGGATATGTTCCCACACCATGACTATGACTCAACAGTTTAGCTGTTCCCCACACCACACGCAGCTGTTTAGATGTTCCACACTATCACTGTGACTCAGCAGTTTAGATGTTCCCCCACACTATCACTGTGACTCAGCAGTTTAGATGTTCCCCACACTATCACTGTGACTCAGCTGTTTACATGTTCCCAACACTATGACTGTGACTCAGCAGTTTAGATGTTCCCCCACACTATCACTGTGACTCAGCAGTTTACATGTTCCCCCACACTATCACTGTGACTCAGCTGTTTACATGTTCCCCACACTATCATTGTGACTGTGACTCAGCACTCATGTTTAGATGTTCCCCCACACTATCACTGTGACTCAGCAGTTTAGATGTTCCCCCACACTATCACTGTGACTCAGCTGTTTACATGTTCCCCACACCATGACTTTGACTCAGCTGTTTACATGTTCCCCACACTATCACTGTGACTCAGCTGTTTACATGTTCCCCACACTATCACTGTGACTCAGCTGTTTACATGTTCCCCACAATATGACTGTGACCCAGCAGTTTACATGTTCCCCACATCATCACTTTCATCCAGCAGTTTAGATGTCTCCCCCCCCCACACACACACACACACCATGATTATGACCCAGCAGTTTAGATGTTCCCCACACCATGACTGTGACTCAGCAGTTTAGATGTTCCCCACACTATCACTGTGACTCAGCAGTTTAGATGTTCCCCACACTATCACTGTGACTCAGCTGTTTACATGTTCCCCACACTATGACTGTGACTCAGCAGTTTAGATGTTCCCCCATCACTATCACTGTGACTCAGCTGTTTACATGTTCCCCACACCATGACTTTGACTCAGCTGTTTACATGTTCCCCACACTATCACTGTGACTCAGCTGTTTACATGTTCCCCACACTATGACTGTGACCCAGCAGTTTACATGTTCCCCACATCATCACTTTCATCCAGCAGTTTAGATGTCTCCCACACACACACACACACACACACCATGATTATGACCCAGCAGTTTAGATGTTCCCCACACCATGACTGTGACTCAGCAGTTTAGATGTTCCCCACACTATCACTGTGACTCAGCTGTTTACATGTTCCCCACACTATGACTGTGACTCAGCAGTTTAGATGTTCCCCACACTATCACTGTGACTCAGCTGTTTACATGTTCCCCACACTATCACTGTGATTCAGCTGTTTACATGTTCCCCACACTATCACTTTGACTCAGCAGTTTAGATGTTCCCCACACTATCACTGTGACTCACCTGTTTACATGTTCCCCACACCATGACTTTGACTCAGCTGTTTACATGTTCCCCACACTATCACTGTGACTCAGCTGTTTACATGTTCCCCACACTATCACTGTGACTCAGCTGTTTACATGTTCCCCACACTATGACTGTGACTCAGCAGTTTAGATATTCCCCACACTATGACTGTGACTCAGCAGTTTAGATGTTCCCCACACCATGACATTGACCCATCAGTTTAGATGTTCCCCAACACCATGACTGTGACCCAGCAGTTTAGATGTTGCCCACACCATAACTGTGACTCAGCAGTTTAGATGTTCCCCACACTATGACATTGACCCAGCAGTTTAGATGTTCCGCACACCATGACTGTGACTCAGCAGTTTAGATGTTCCCCACACCATGACTTTGACCCAGCAGTTTAGATGTTCCCCACACCATGACTCTGACTCAGCAGTTTATATGTTCCCCACGATATGACTGTGACTCAGCAGTTTACATGTTCCCCACACTATAACTGTGAGTCAGCAGTTTAGATGTTCCCCACACTATGACTTTGACACAGCAGTTTAGATGTTCCCCACACTATGACTGTGACTCAGCAGTTTAGACGTTCCCCACACTATGACTGTGACTCAGCAGTTTAGATGTTCCCCACACTATAACTGTGAGTCAGCAGTTTAGATGTCCCCCACACTATGACTGTGACTCAGCAGTTTAGACGTTCCCCACACTATGACTGTGACTCAGCAGTTTAGATGTTCCCCACGCTATGATTGTGACTCAGCAGTTTAGATGTTCCCCACACTATGACATTGACCCAGCAGTTTAGATGTTCCCCACACTATGACTTTGACACAGCAGTTCAGATGTTCCCCACGCTATGACTGTGACTCAGCAGTTTAGATGTCCCCCACACTATGACTGTGACTCAGCAGTTTAGATATTCCCCACACTATCACTGTGACTCAGCAGTTTAGATGTTCCCCACACTATCACTATGACTCAGCAGTTTACATGTTCCCCACACTATCACTGTGACTCAGCAGTTTAGATGTTCCCCACACCATGACTGTGACTCAACAGTTTAGATGTTCCCCACGCTATGACTGTGACTCAGCAGTTTAGATGTTCCCCACACTATGACTGTGACTCAGCAGTTTAGATATTCCCCCACACTATGACTGTGACTCAGCAGTTTAGATGTTCCCCACACTATCAATGTGACTCAGCAGTTTAGATGTTCCCCACACTATGACTGTGACTCAGGAGTTTAGATGTCCCCCCACGACATGACTGTGACTCAGCAGTTTAGATGTTCCCCAGACCATGACTGTGACTCAGCAGTTTAGATGTTCCCCACACCATGACTTTGCCCCAGCAGTTTAGATGTTCCCCACACTATCACTGTGACTCAGCAGTTTACATGTTCCCCAAACTATAACTGTGACTCATCAGTTTAGATGTCTCCCCCCCCACACACACACACACAAACACACACCATGACTATGACTCAACAGTTTAGATGTTCCCCACACTATCACTGTTACTCAGCAGTTTACATGTTCCCCACACCATGACTGTGACTCAGCAGTTTAGATGTTCCCCACACTATCACTGTGACTCAGCTGTTTACATGTTCCCCACACTATGACTGTGACTCAGCAGTTTAGATGTCCCCCACACTATCACTGTGACTCAGCTGTTTACATGTTCCCCACACATACATAATTATTGTAGGCATAAATTATATGGTAGCTTCCCCGAGGGCTGATAGTTAGTGTTATTGAGAGAAATGCATTATGTGTTTTTAGAGAAGTGTGGTGTGACCCAGCAGTTTAGATGTTCCCGACACTATGACTTTGACCCAGCAGTTTACATTGTACCAGAGAGAGAAATGTCCAAACACGGAGGGAGGAAATGCATCGCTATAGAACGGGGTAGTGTGTCTGGCAATTGTTCTTGCACTGCGGATGATTCCAACAAATACAATCTTACAGGAGGGGTGGTGGGGTAGCCTGGTGGTAAAGCGTTCCCTCGTCACGCCGAAGACCCGGGTTCGATTCACCACGTGGACACAATGTGAGAAGCCCATTTGTGATGTCCCCCGTCGTGATATTGCTGGAATATTGCTAAAAGCGGCGTAAAACCCAACTCTCACTCACTCACCCAATCTTACATTTTCCACAGATTTTTACTCCACACGTGTGTGGGCTTCTTAACAACGAGAGTATGAATATGGTTTTGTAATATTCCAGCAATATAACGGTGGGAGACCAAAATGTCTATTAAGTAATTTTTTAAACCAGGTTGGGTATCAAACCCGGGTCTTTTGCGTGACGAGCGAACACTTTAACCACTAGGCTACGTGAACACAGACACATGTAGGGACATCCTAGGCATTTCAGCACGTGCGACATGACACAGACACATGTAGAGGAACCCCAAGGCATGTACAGAACGTGCGTCACGCACGGGCACATAGACACATGTACATAAAATTCTAGGCATTTCAGCACGTGCGACATGACATAGACACATGTAGAGGAACCCCAAGGCATGTACAGCACGTGCATCATGACACAAATACGTGTTGGGACAACTCGAGTCATGTAGAGCACGTGAGTCACACACACGACACATGTAGAGGAAATTCATGTACAGCACGTGCGCCACGCACATCAACACAGACATGTGTCGGGGCAATTCTGTTCATATTCAGGAATCCATCATCAGACAACACGGAACAATTCTGTTCATATTCAGCACGCGGGCTAGGATAACGACAACAAACAATGTACAGCACGTGAGACATAATAGACACATGCTGAGACGAACTGAGGCACAATATGTCGTTAAACAACAACCAAACAGCCTATGAGAGGGTTTTACGCCGCTTTAAAGTCACAGAGTCACATATTTTCGACAATGTTTTGGCCTATATTATACATATTGGGGCATGTGCACTCACTTAAGCATCCTAGTGATGCAACAAAAGACTTATTATCCCTCACGACTTGACTGAAATCGATAATTGAAACTTTGAGGTGAAAAGCTACCAAGCAGAGAAGACTTGCCATATAAGGAATGTAACAATTGCTCCATACATCAAAAACTGTAGCACGCGGTGTTGTTGGTGTTTGCCTAACTGGTTTCATTCACATACTTGTGCATAGGATATTCGTAAAGAGCGCTCCAAGGGACATAACTCTATGGGTTCGCTTGAAATAATGTTAGGCCGGTAGAGGGCGCGAAATTCGATTTATTGCAACTTTGAATTAATTCTTTAGAACATTTTCATTTAACATTGTAATCTAAATACATTGTACATAATTGTTTTGGGAATAAATTTTATGGTAGCTTCCCCAAGGGCTGATAGTGTTATTGAGAGAAATACATTATGTGTTTTTAGAGAAGTGTGGTGTGACCTTAAGGAGTACAGTCAACAGCCTTCATATATAACAAACACGCCTATCACGAACTGACGGATATTAGGAATTGTTTCGGGCTACCTCTGTCCAGATCACTCCCTGTATATTTCAGTCGAAATGCATTATACAGAACCATGGTTATAACGAACTAAAATCTGAGCAATCGCCACACGTCACAATGACCAATATAACTCAGTTGGCTGTCAGTATTTTCCCAAACAACAGGTAATGTAATGTTTATCGAGAAGGAAGTTCCTGCCAAGTGTTTTAATCCCACGTTCATGTCTCTCCTAGATTCGAGATTGCGTCCATGGCACTAAGCGTTGACAGAAGCATGTGTGACATTGGCAAGGAATCACAGTCAGCGATCCTATTCACTTATCAACTGCAACTGATGGTTCACCAAGCACCACAACACGAATTTCAATGGACAATGGGATGGTCTCAGTAATTGTGATCGATACCTGGGGTCTATAGCTGGTCTGTAACACAGATGGTGACATTATTCGTGTCTCACTGAACACTAGAAACAAAAAACAAGGACAAAACATCCACAAGAACGCCCTTATTTGTTTAAGTTTTGATTTTATAAACTTTTTTTTGTTGAATCTTCCAACATTCCACATTACTCATCTCAGAGAGATTATTGCATCACAGGATCATCAACGACAGGATTTAGTCATTTTATTTTGAGAGGTTGGATAGGGTAATTATTTTATCATCTTACAAAAGCAAAAACCGAAGCTGATCAAACGTGTTATAATTCAAAATGTATTTGAGAAAAATAAACGAAATATTTCAGGATGTATTATTCATCAATGTCACGCCCAGTATGATAATGTTGATACACCCGTATTGCTTTAAGCATGGTCTTACCGTTTGACTTACACACATCAAATTAACCTGCCTTCCATGTTTTTGGTTCTTCCTCGTTATGTATGAACCGTCTGATTTCCATCAGATTTGACTTGACCTATTGTATTTCGCGTGAATGCTGTCGACATGAATGTACTGGATCCCACCATCGTGCCACATTCTGTTAACCATCCTCTTGCAAGTCGTCCGACATTCATGGATGACTCGAATCAGCAAATGGTTCAAATGTCCAAACTACCAGATTATTAATTGTACAAAGCGCGAGTAAATCCATCACTTGGTGTGATATAGTCCATAAAATTGTGTATGTCATCGCCTCATGTTTACGCTCAGGATCATAGATGTCGCAGTCCAACACCATTGTGTTGAAACTGAAGGCACCAACGTAAATATTAGTAAACTATAGTAAGCCGAGGCTCGACCCACCCGGAAAGTAATGACTAAAATTAAATAACCGCACCTCAGAGTTCGACACACCCCGGTACGATGGTGATAATGTGATTTGCTTTACTGTTTCAGTTATTACGGTTTAGAAATTGCTGTGATAAAGGCTTGTGACTACCGTTCACACCAGCAAAATAAAACAGAGACGAGTCTATAATATCCAATTATATATTAACAAATTAAAGAATCAAGGTTACAAATCTAAAATATTTGGTCACAAATCTAAAATATTTACTCACCAAAGTATTAAAACTCCGAGTAAAAATAGATGTACAGATTGAAGATTGTTGACAGCTGTTGAAAGATCCATGTGGTAGGTCTTGAAACGTCGATGCTAGCAGGCAGATGAGGGCTAATCCAAAGTAATCCCTCCAGACATCTCAACAACCATACCTTATATACCTAATATATAGTCCTGGATGTTTCTAGCAAAAGCCATGCCACACCACAATCACCTAGAAATTAATGTTGTTATTACATCCAAACGTAAATGGTATGGTAGTAACGAGGTATAGCACGTGATCTCTTGTTCAGTTTGATTTAATTCAATATATGAAGGCTGAACTAATAATTTATCGTATTGGAAGTGGGGAACTATTACGGTCTTCAGATAATTTTGGGGGGCATTCTAAGTCTACATCTACACATCCTGTGACTGATTCTGAGGAATCTCAGGCAGGTCTGAAGGAGCTAACCATTGAAAACAACCCGTGTGTTATAGTGCAAATATCTGATTAATATTTTACATATAAAAATATAACAAATCATGTTTTCAAAATTTATAAAACATGTAGCGAAGCACTTTTCATGAAATTTGATGTCACGTATCACCCATGGCACATGCACTTTGTGCACAATGAACTTGCTCACATTTTGTACGCCTTTTGACATTTGAAGTTCACACACCTGGTATTGAAAACTGAAGAACGGTTGATTATTCTCTTGGTGTAAATTTGCTAATGTGAACCTAAACCGCATGTACGTCACGTACGGCTTACGGAAAATCAGCGTCTAGACGCCGTTGGTATGCTGGAAACTGGAATGGCCCAAAATGAAGTGGCCAGACATTTTATTTTCCAACGAAACACGATCTAATCTCTATGGAGACGTTTCAACAAAACTTGGAACACGAGATATTTGCCTCGGTCCGGTCGTCCACGTGATGTTTTGTTCACAGTGAAACAGGACAGCCCCTGGTTTCACATTTTGTTTGCAATGGCATATTGCTTTAACTTCTTTGAGTGGCATTTACAAGCTGATATTATGAACATGAACGGGGTTTTTTATGGATAGACCGTGATCTGATCAAGGCCAATGAAGATAAAGCGGCCCCTACACTTTGTCCATCTAGCTTCATAACCATTATCTTTTATGACAACAACTATTAGCAATATCATCACACTGTACATCAGCTTTCATAATTGTATAAATTCTATTATTACCCACGTGGTCAACGTATGGGTAGTTGCATACTAATCTCGTACGTCACACGAGTGTCGTATCGCGTTGACCTGTGTCGTAACGACTTGGCCTGAGATTCTAACGATTTGATTGGATAACCGATGACCTCTCAATTAGGTCACATTCTGACGTAACTATTTTTTTATTCATAACAAACACGTGAATTCATTCATTCTACAACTTAAATGCATTGTGGGAATGTAAACATTGGAAACCAAGAAACGAGGTGCTACGGAGTAGTTTACTGTAGGAGGCTGTACGAGGCGATGAAAACTGACATGCATCGTGACGTCGCTTACTAAGGCAGTGACGTCATTACAGTGTGACGTCATGCAAATATTGTACTACGGTACAAAAAAACTCTTCCGCAACCTCTTTATGAAACCGGTTTCGGTTTGAAACCAAAAACATAACAAAAATACGCTATTTTGTCAATGTAATGCATGTAAGACGTGGGAAATAAATAAAATACCACACTCGGTCTCATTACATACGAATTATACGAAACTCGTGACCTATGGACACTCGTTTCGTATAATTCGTATGTAATGAGACCTCGTGTAGTATTCTCTATATACCCTTTATGTTTATATTCTACTTGTTCATAGTGTTGGGTTCTACTTGGTCGAGGCCCGTGAAGATCCGGGGTAGAATTGGTCTTCAGCAACCCACGCTTGCCACAAAAGGCGACTATGCTTGTAAGAGGCGACTAACGGGATTGGGTGGTTAGGCTCGCTGACTTGGTTGACACATGTCATCGGTTCCGAATTGCGCAGATCGATGCTCATGCTGTTGATCACTGGATTGTCTGGTCCAGACTCGATTATTTACAGGCCGCCGCCATATAGCTGGAATATTGCTGAGTGCGGCGTAAAACTAAAATCACTCACTCACTCTACTTGGTCGATAACGGTGTTAGCATCTACACCGAAACGTCACATCTATTGCAATAAAGATGTTGTCTATGTAATAAAAGATCGTTCCTGTGCTTGGTTTGTATAGCTGGCGAATATACTGAACGATAGATATGATGGAAATAATCCTGTTATCGTACTCTCGTTTTGAACCAGATTGACTAATTCCTGCCAAAAAGTGGAGATATTATTTGGCAAACGCCGTATTACCCAATATTACGTCATATGGATATGACGTCATAATTATGTGTCGTCATAAAGGGTCCCACAACAGTTTGGGCTACCAACGTGCGTGCATTCTTTTTCGTTCAGCCGCTTGCATTCCAGCTAAATTATGGTGACCTTTAGTTGTTGAGTTTTGGTCTGACAAACCAGTGGTCGATATCATGAGCAAAGAACCACATACGGGCTTAACCACAGTCTGCCGGGGCATATTCTAACCTGACTAATCACTGACAGCGTGCATGCGGGCGTGCGTGTGTGTGCTGCTGTTTTATAGTGCTAGACCACTGAGAGACCATGAGACCCTATTAATGTCGTGTATAGGGCAAGGAAACATCAAGTACCATCGTTGAATGTCTTTTGGTATGACGCGGGCGGGAATCGAACCACAGACCGTCCGATCTGCAAGCTGACGCGCTCTGCACTAGAACTGGGTATTTTTTTTATTAATATTGAAGTACGGGTTGTAATAACAGAATCTACAAATAATTCCTCGTTACTAAAGATGTACAAATATTTGAATGTTATCCAATTCATCTATCCAACGATCGCCTTCCCCACGAATGGGACTCCTTCAGTTGGCGTTAGGTGAGGGCCCCTGTTGCAGTTATCTCCCTTGCAACAGAAGGAGCACGTGATCGCATAGCCTGACACCTGGTGGTCAATACCAAGACAACGAGGCTGGGCTCGGGTGGCGGAGTAACTCTGCTGGCACTGTGTTAGTGAGGCACATCTGGAAGTTGATAGATATACAGATAAATTTGTTTTAGTCACACTATTAAAAGGCCTGTGACAGGTATGTGATTTTAGCTAAGGTTCGGCACGAGGGTCCAGTCGTCACGAGCAGAGTTGCGTCCCTTGGACACGCAACAAACCTATGATCGTGGCTTCGAATCCGGTCCACCGAGATTGTGTTTCTAGATATACCGACGCCATACCCGTACTCGTTTGTTTCAACTACACTGTAAAGATCTGCATCACTGGGTCCTTTACCTGATGTCATGTAAACTACCGGGCAAAAGAGAGTTATCACTTCGAACATCTCTGGGATCATTTGAATTGAATGTCATTGAACATGTGTGAGTGAGTTTGGTTTTACGCCGCTTTCAATACTATTTCAGTGTAGATTGCCTCTAATTCCTCCAAGCCTTCCTGACCACATGAAGCCACAAAAATATGTTCTCAAATACTACACCTCCTTCACATGGCGAAAAACGGCGGCTTACTATACAGAGTTTTCTCCCTTGCTTTAGTCACGTTAGGCTTTCCTTACCCATTGATCAAATAAATTATTTATATTTTAGGAACAGATGAATTACAATGTTTGATGTTTTGTACCCTTTGATGATGTCTCGGTTGCCGTTGCTGTGGTCGGTAACTTCGGAGATGCAGTAGGTGTTGTTGCCGACACAGTTGGAGCTCACGGGAGACGTGTAGCAGCTGAGATCAGTGCAGTGGTAACACACGACTGTAATAGGTAAGGCATTAGTGTTCGTATTCGAGAAGGGGAGATAATCTGTGTTGTGTATCGAGAAGGGGAGATAATCTGTGATGGGTGACATGGAATGTCTGTCTATTAGTCCAGTTCACTGTGGTAGTAGGTTAAGTATCAAGTTTGAATTACCCTTCCTCTGTCAGCCTGTCAGCCTGTCAGTCCGTGTGTCTGTCCGTCTGTGGGTGTTTATGAATGTCTGTGGCTTTGCCGACCGTGTCTGTCAAAATATGTCTGTTCCTTTTCTCTGTGTCTGTCACTCGGGATTTTCTGGACGAGGATTTAATATTTGGTAATTTTAGTTGTATGCTGTAACAGAACATTTAGACATCAAAGAAAAACAAAAACAATAAGGTTCATGATGACAAGGTCTCCTCCCAAATGATGGTGTCCAGTGAGTAGACCAGTAGGCCTGACTGAGCTCCTTTCAAAAGTGTAGGCGTAAGTCACTGCAGGCAATGTTAGACCTAACCGTAAAAACATAGAATGGCCATTGTTTAAGATCACCGGGCCAAGCTCACTCCTGTGCTTTACAATTCTAATTCATGGGAACTAACCAAACACAAACGCAAACACACAGA
The DNA here is from genome assembly GCF_003918875.1 of Haliotis rubra. Taxonomy (NCBI): domain Eukaryota; kingdom Metazoa; phylum Mollusca; class Gastropoda; order Lepetellida; family Haliotidae; genus Haliotis; species Haliotis rubra. The sequence continues at coordinate 439,642 of NW_025767485.1, read as the reverse complement.
GAAAGACACACAGAGAAAGACACACAGACAAATAAACTGACCTGGTTTTGGAGTGGTCGTGGCTGCTTTAATTGTAGTTGCCGCAGCTCGTGCGTGAACATCCACACTGACATCCGGTGATTTCAGGGCGGTGAAATACACCAACAGCACACCTGTAAATAGGAAATACCGAGCATTAGTTCTGCGTTTCACAAAGTCAAAACACAAGAAATGGGCTTCACACATTGTACCCAACCGTCTTGCCCGCAGCCTCTAGATTCAAGGATCTGCGAAGTCGTAAAATTATATCCCGGATGTTTTTTGTATGTACTTAAATATATTTATGTCCCAGTTCGTTTTGAGAAATCGTAGAGTCCAACATGTCACATTAGCTCGGACTAGACTAGTCCATTAGATATAGAATATTAGTGAGCGACATCATTGATAATGTTATCTGCTGTTTCTCAGACAAACTCTCGTAGAATCTCGTTTGACCAGGAAACTTGGCTTAGATGTAACATAGAACAAGTTGGTCAAGGCATTCCCACACCACCCTGAAAGACCGGGTTCTGCTGTGATATTCCTGAAACACTGCTAAAAGGGGCCTATATCGATGCTTATCGCTCATACACTCACTCACTCACTCTGGCCTGCACAAATCCAACAAGGAGACATGAGTGAGTGAGTGAGTTTAGTGTTACGCCGCTTTTAGCGATATTCCAGCAATATTACCAGAAATGGGCTTCACACATTATACCCATATGAGGAATCGAACCCGGGTCTTCGACGTGACGAGCGAACGCTTCAACCACTAGGCCACCCCACCGCCCGAGGAGACATGAGGTGTTGCCATGTGTTCATGTCCGGCACCGCTTCTGGGAGACAAGCATGAGGTGAAAGGGACTTTATCTTACCGATAATCCCAACGGTGAGGTAACTTGGAGGCAACAGGGATCTTGCCTTAAACACATTCCTAATAGGGAGACAAGTTTGAGGTACCAAGGACATCATCGTAACCACATTTACAGTGGGGAGACAAGTTTGAGGTACAAAGGACATCATCGTTACCACATTTACAATGGGGACACAAGTTTGAGGTGCCAAGGACATCATCGTAACTGCATTTACAATGGGGACACAAGTTTGCGGTACCGAGGACATCATCGTAACCACATTTACAAAGGGGAGACAAGTTTGAGGTACCAAGGACATCATCGTTACCACATTTACAATGGAGAGACAAGTTTGAGGTATCAAGGACATCATCGTTACCACATTTACAATGGAGAGACAAGTTTGAGGTACCAAGGACATCATCGTTACCACATTTACAATGGAGAGACAAGTTTGAGGTACCAAGGACATCATCGTTACCACATTTACAATGGGGAGACAAGTTTGAGGTACCAAGGACATCATCGTAACCACATTTACAAAGGGGAGACAAGTTTGAGGTACCAAGGAGATCATCGTAACCACATTTACAATGGAGAGACAAGTTTCAGGTACCAAGGACATCATCGTAACCACATTTACAAAGGTGAGACAAGTTTGAGGTATCACGTACATCATCGTTACCACATTTACAGTGGAGAGACAAGTATGAGGTACCAAGGACATCATCGTAACCACATTTACAGTGGAGAGACAAGTATGAGGTATCAAGGAGATCATCGTAACCACATTTACAATGGAGAGACAAGTTTGAGGGACCAAGGAGATCATCGTAACCACATTTACAATGGGGAGACAAGTTTTAGGTACCAAGGAGATCATTGTAACCACATTTACAAAGGGGAGACAAGTTTGAGGTACCAAGGACATCATCGCTACCACATTTACAATGGAGAGACAAGTTTGAGGTACCAAGGACATCATCGTAACCACATTTACAAAGGGGAGACAAGTTTGCGGTACCAAGGACATCATCGTTACCACATTTACAATGGAGAGACAAGTTTGAGGTATCAAGTACATCATCGTTACCACATTTACAATGGAGAGACAAGTTTGAGGTACCAAGGAGATCATCGTAACCACATTTACAATGGAGAGACAAGTTTGAGGTACCAAGGACATCATCGTAACCACATTTACAGTGGAGAGACAAGTATGAGGTACCAAGGACATCATCGTAACCACATTTACAGTGGAGAGACAAGTATGAGGTATCAAGGAGATCATCGTAACCACATTTACAATGGAGAGACAAGTTTGAGGGACCAAGGAGATCATCGTAACCACATTTACAATGGGGAGACAAGTTTTAGGTACCAAGGAGATCATTGTAACCACATTTACAAAGGGGAGACAAGTTTGAGGTACCAAGGACATCATCGCTACCACATTTACAATGGAGAGACAAGTTTGAGGTACCAAGGACATCATCGTAACCACATTTACAAAGGGGAGACAAGTTTGCGGTACCAAGGACATCATCGTTACCACATTTACAATGGAGAGACAAGTTTCAGGTATCAAGTACATCATCGTTACCACATTTACAATGGAGAGACAAGTTTGAGGTACCAAGGAGATCATCGTAACCACATTTACAATGGAGAGACAAGTTTGAGGTACCAAGGACATCATCGTAACCACATTTACAATGGGGAGACAAGTTTCAGGTATCAAGTACATCATCGTTACCACATTTACAAAGGGGAGACAAGTTTGAGGTACCAAGGACATCATCGTAACCACATTTACAATGGAGAGACAAGTATGAGGTATCAAGGACATCGTCGTAACTACATTTACAATGGGGAGACAAGTTTCAGGTATCAAGTACATCATCGTTACCACATTTACAATGGAGAGACAAGTTTCAGGTATCAAGTACATCATCGTAACCACATTTACAATGGAGAGACAAGTATGAGGTATCAAGGACATCGTCGTAACCACATTTATAATGGGGAGACAAGTTTGAGGTACCAAGGACATCATCGTAACCACATTTACAGTGGAGAGACAAGTTTCAGGTATCAAGTACATCATCGTTACCACATTTACAAAGGGGAGACAAGTTTGAGGTACCAAGGACATCATCGTAACCACATTTACAATGGAGAGACAAGTATGAGGTATCAAGGACATCGTCGTAACTACATTTACAATGGGGAGACAAGTTTCAGGTATCAAGTACATCATCGTAACCACATTTACAATGGAGAGACAAGTTTAAGGTATCAAGTACATCATCGTAACCACATTTACAATGGAGAGACAAGTATGAGGTATCAAGGACATCGTCGTAACCACATTTACAATGGGGAGACAAGTTTGAGGTACCAAGGACATCATCGTAACCACATTCACAGTGGAGAGACAAGTTTGAGGTATCAAGTACATCATCGTTGCCACATTTACAATGGAGAGACAAGTTTCAGGTATCAAGTACATCATCGTTACCACATTTACAATGGAGAGACAAGTTTGAGGTACCAAGGACATCATCGTAACCACATTTACAAAGGTGAGACAAGTTTGAGGTACCAAGGACATCATCGTAACCACATTTACAGTGGAGAGACAAGTATGAGGTACCAAGGACATCATCGTAACCACATTTACAGTGGAGAGACAAGTATGAGGTATCAAGGAGATCATCGTAACCACATTTACAATGGAGAGACAAGTTTGAGGGACCAAGGAGATCATCGTAACCACATTTACAATGGGGAGACAAGTTTTAGGTACCAAGGAGATCATTGTAACCACATTTACAAAGGGAGACAAGTTTGAGGTACCAAGGACATCATCGCTACCACATTTACAATGGAGAGACAAGTTTGAGGTACCAAGGACATCATCGTAACCACATTTACAAAGGGGAGACAAGTTTGCGGTACCAAGGACATCATCGTTACCACATTTACAATGGAGAGACAAGTTTCAGGTATCAAGTACATCATCGTTACCACATTTACAATGGAGAGACAAGTTTGAGGTACCAAGGAGATCATCGTAACCACATTTACAATGGAGAGACAAGTTTGAGGTACCAAGGACATCATCGTAACCACATTTACAATGGGGAGACAAGTTTCAGGTATCAAGTACATCATCGTAACCACATTTACAATGGAGAGACAAGTTTGAGGTACCAAGGACATCATCGTAACCACATTTACAATGGAGAGACAAGTATGAGGTATCAAGGACATCGTCGTAACTACATTTACAATGGGGAGACAAGTTTCAGGTATCAAGTACATCATCGTTACCACATTTACAATGGAGAGACAAGTTTCAGGTATCAAGTACATCATCGTAACCACATTTACAATGGAGAGACAAGTATGAGGTATCAAGGACATCGTCGTAACCACATTTATAATGGGGAGACAAGTTTGAGGTACCAAGGACATCATCGTAACCACATTTACAGTGGAGAGACAAGTTTCAGGTATCAAGTACATCATCGTTACCACATTTACAAAGGGGAGACAAGTTTGAGGTACCAAGGACATCATCGTAACCACATTTACAATGGAGAGACAAGTATGAGGTATCAAGGACATCGTCGTAACTACATTTACAATGGGGAGACAAGTTTCAGGTATCAAGTACATCATCGTAACCACATTTACAATGGAGAGACAAGTTTCAGGTATCAAGTACATCATCGTTACCACATTTACAATGGAGAGACAAGTATGAGGTATCAAGGACATCGTCGTAACCACATTTACAATGGGGAGACAAGTTTGAGGTACCAAGGACATCATCGTAACCACATTCACAGTGGAGAGACAAGTTTGAGGTATCAAGTACATCATCGTTACCACATTTACAATGGAGAGACAAGTTTCAGGTATCAAGTACATCATCGTTACCACATTTACAATGGAGAGACAAGTTTGAGGTACCAAGGAGATCATCGTAACCACATTTACAATGGAGAGACAAGTTTGAGGTATCAAGTACATCATCGTAACCACATTTACAATGGAGAGACAAGTTTCAGGTATCAAGTACATCATCGTTACCACATTTACAATGGAGAGACAAGTTTGAGGTACCAAGGACATCATCGTAACCACATTTACAATGGAGAGACAAGTATGAGGTATCAAGGACATCGTCGTAACTACATTTACAATGGGGAGACAAGTTTCAGGTATCAAGGACATCATCGTAACCACATTTACAATGGAGAGACAAGTTTCAGGTATCAAGTACATCATCGTAACCACATTTAAATGGGGAGACAAGTTTCAGGTATCAAGTACATCATCGTAACCACATTTACAATGGGGAGACAAGTTTCAGGTATCAAGGACCTCATCGTAACCACATTTACAATGGGGAGACAAGTTTGAGGTACCAAGGACATCATCGCTACCACATTTACAATGGAGAGACAAGTTTGAGGTACCAAGGACATCATCGTTACCACATTTACAAAGGGGAGACAAGTTTGCGGTACCAAGGACATCATCGTTACCACATTTACAAAGGGGAGACAAGTTTCAGGTATCAAGTACATCATCGTTACCACATTTACAATGGAGAGACAAGTTTGAGGTACCAAGGAGATCATCGTAACCACATTTACAATGGAGAGACAAGTTTGAGGTACCAAGGACATCATCGTAACCACATTTACAGTGGAGAGACAAGTTTCAGGTATCAAGTACATCATCGTTACCACATTTACAAAGGGGAGACAAGTTTGAGGTACCAAGGACATCATCGTAACCACATTTACAATGGAGAGACAAGTATGAGGTATCAAGGACATCGTCGTAACTACATTTACAATGGGGAGACAAGTTTCAGGTATCAAGTACATCGTCGTAACCACATTTACAATTGAGAGACAAGTTTCAGGTATCAAGTTCATCATCGTAACCACATTTACAATGGAGAGACAAGTATGAGGTATCAAGGACATCGTCGTAACCACATTTACAATGGGGAGACAAGTTTGAGGTACCAAGGACATCATCGTTACCACATTTACAGTGGAGAGTCAAGTTTCAGGTATCAAGTACATCATCGTTACCACATTTACAAAGGGGAGACAAGTTTGAGGTACCAAGGACATCATCGTAACCACATTTACAATGGAGAGACAAGTATGAGGTATCAAGGACATCGTCGTAACCACATTTACAATGGAGAGACAAGTTTCAGGTATCAAGTACATCATCGTAACCACATTTACAATGGAGAGACAAGTATGAGGTATCAAGGACATCGTCGTAACCACATTTATAATGGGGAGACAAGTTTGAGGTACCAAGGACATCATCGTAACCACATTTACAGTGGAGAGACAAGTTTCAGGTATCAAGTACATCATCGTTACCACATTTACAAAGGGGAGACAAGTTTGAGGTACCAAGGACATCATCGTAACCACATTTACAATGGAGAGACAAGTATGAGGTATCAAGGACATCGTCGTAACTACATTTACAATGGGGAGACAAGTTTCAGGTATCAAGTACATCATCGTAACCACATTTACAATGGAGAGACAAGTTTCAGGTATCAAGTACATCATCGTTACCACATTTACAATGGAGAGACAAGTATGAGGTATCAAGGACATCGTCGTAACCACATTTACAATGGGGAGACAAGTTTGAGGTACCAAGGACATCATCGTAACCACATTCACAGTGGAGAGACAAGTTTGAGGTATCAAGTACATCATCGTTACCACATTTACAATGGAGAGACAAGTTTCAGGTATCAAGTACATCATCGTTACCACATTTACAATGGAGAGACAAGTTTGAGGTACCAAGGAGATCATCGTAACCACATTTACAATGGAGAGACAAGTTTGAGGTATCAAGTACATCATCGTAACCACATTTACAATGGAGAGACAAGTTTCAGGTATCAAGTACATCATCGTTACCACATTTACAATGGAGAGACAAGTTTGAGGTACCAAGGACATCATCGTAACCACATTTACAATGGAGAGACAAGTATGAGGTATCAAGGACATCGTCGTAACTACATTTACAATGGGGAGACAAGTTTCAGGTATCAAGGACATCATCGTAACCACATTTACAATGGAGAGACAAGTTTCAGGTATCAAGTACATCATCGTAACCACATTTAAATGGGGAGACAAGTTTCAGGTATCAAGTACATCATCGTAACCACATTTACAATGGGGAGACAAGTTTCAGGTATCAAGGACCTCATCGTAACCACATTTACAATGGGGAGACAAGTTTGAGGTACCAAGGACATCATCGCTACCACATTTACAATGGAGAGACAAGTTTGAGGTACCAAGGACATCATCGTTACCACATTTACAAAGGGGAGACAAGTTTGCGGTACCAAGGACATCATCGTTACCACATTTACAAAGGGGAGACAAGTTTCAGGTATCAAGTACATCATCGTTACCACATTTACAATGGAGAGACAAGTTTGAGGTACCAAGGAGATCATCGTAACCACATTTACAATGGAGAGACAAGTTTGAGGTACCAAGGACATCATCGTAACCACATTTACAGTGGAGAGACAAGTTTCAGGTATCAAGTACATCATCGTTACCACATTTACAAAGGGGAGACAAGTTTGAGGTACCAAGGACATCATCGTAACCACATTTACAATGGAGAGACAAGTATGAGGTATCAAGGACATCGTCGTAACTACATTTACAATGGGGAGACAAGTTTCAGGTATCAAGTACATCGTCGTAACCACATTTACAATTGAGAGACAAGTTTCAGGTATCAAGTTCATCATCGTAACCACATTTACAATGGAGAGACAAGTATGAGGTATCAAGGACATCGTCGTAACCACATTTACAATGGGGAGACAAGTTTGAGGTACCAAGGACATCATCGTTACCACATTTACAGTGGAGAGTCAAGTTTCAGGTATCAAGTACATCATCGTTACCACATTTACAAAGGGGAGACAAGTTTGAGGTACCAAGGACATCATCGTAACCACATTTACAATGGAGAGACAAGTATGAGGTATCAAGGACATCGTCGTAACCACATTTACAATGGGGAGACAAGTTTCAGGTATCAAGTACATCATCGTAACCACATTTCCAATGGAGAGACAAGTTTCAGGTATCAAGTACATCATCGTAACCACATTTACAATGGAGAGACAAGTTTGAGGTACCAAGGACATCATCGTAACCACATTTACAATGGGGAGACAAGTTTCAGGTATCAAGTACATCATCGTAACCACATTTACAATGGAGAGACAAGTTTCAGGTATCAAGTACATCATCGTAACCACATTTACAATGGAGAGACAAGTTTGAGGTACCAAGGACATCATCGTAACCACATTCACAGTGGAGAGACAAGTTTGAGGTATCAAGTACATCATCGTTACCACATTTACAAAGGGGAGACAAGTTTCAGGTATCAAGTACATCATCGTTACCACATTTACAATGGAGAGACAAGTTTGAGGTACCAAGGACATCATCGTAACCACATTTACAAAGGAGAGACAAGTATGAGGTATCAAGGACATCGTCGTAACTACATTTACAATGGGGAGACAAGTTTCAGGTATCAAGTACATCATCGTAACCACATTTACAATGGAGAGACAAGTTTCAGGTATCAAGTACATCATCGTAACCACATTTAAATGAGGAGACAAGTTTCAGGTATCAAGTACATCATCGTAACCACATTTACAATGGGGAGACAAGTTTCAGGTATCAAGGACCTCATCGTAACCACATTTACAATGGGGAGACAAGTTTCAGGTATCAAGGACCTCATCGTAACCACATTTACAATGGGGAGACAGGCTGATATCCCAATAGAGCGACAGGGAGGAGGTATAAGGGACATTGTCTTAGCCACATTCCCAATGGGGAGACAAGTTTGAGGTACCATGAATCTGGTATCTCAGGGAGACAAACGCGACCAACAATCCGAGCAGAACAACTACACGCACTGTATTGTATTGCCTCGTTCTGTTGAAGTCTTGATTAAATTCAACGGAGAATTTAGGGTGTTGGAAGTGTGTGGGCAGTGAATGGGGAATAGGGACGAGCACTGGGAGGCTGGTCAGTAAAGGGTTACTGAGATGACCTTTCAGCCTGGCTCTTATCAACTATTGTACCAATATTTCTGCAATCTGCTAGACCTCCATACACACAATAAAGAAGAAAACAAACACTTTTTGGGCGGTTAAGGTGGAGTTTAATAAGATTGGTAAACGGTTCGCTGAGGTGAAAAATATCGCACAGCCGAGGACCGACCTAAAATACTGTAAACACCACAGACGGCATAATCATGGCGTGTCCCGAAATAATAACAGCTATGAGTCATAAGCAAAGGGAACCGATAAAATATTGAGGTTGTTTATACAGAACAATGTGTCACGAGGCTGAGTAAGCAAAAAGGAACAAAATACATTAATACAAAAAAACAAAGGTAGGGAGGGAGGGTGATTACCAAAGCTAAAGAGATGATGGGGATAAAAGGCCACACAATATGGTAGAAGGGTGAGTGAGTGAGTGAGTGAGTGGGTGAGTGGATGAATGAGTGAGTGAGTGAGTGAGTGAGTTTAGTTTTACGCCGCACTCAGCAATATTCCAGCTATATGAGGCGGTCTGTAAATAATCGAGTCTGGACCAGACAATCCAGTGATCAACAGCATGAGCATCGATCTGCGCAATTGGGAGCCGATGACATGTGTCAACCAAACCAGCGAGCCTGACCACCCGATCCCGTTAGTCGCCTCTTACTACAAGCAACCCGGACCTTCACGGGTGTAGAAGGGGCGGAAAGGAGAGGACGCATGGGTGGTAGGAACAAAATAGGCAATTCCGGTTGTTATGCAAATTAGACATAATGACACATGATTCTGCCTTTAAACAAACACTCACCTGCCACACACAACGTCGACACAGCCAATACAATGAACGCAGTCTTCGACGCCATTTTGAAAACAGCTTATCCAGAAGTCTCATAGTCTCGCGAGAAGCGAATCATCACGTTTAACGTTTCTCTTGAAACGGTGCAGTTTTCATTGATAGTAATTTCCGTCGATTAGATGTAACTTATGGGTTGAGGTATCTGATAGTTTTACCATTTAAACATATGTTCACGGTGATTCTTATGTGACAAAAACTTAAGATAAAATCAGATGTGAAGTTCTGAAGAAGATACCAACTGTATTCTCCCACGACCTTATCAGTTCCCGCGTGCTGCCCTGAATCGGCGTACCATTATGCTTCGGGACAGCAATCAGATAAAAATAAACGCTAACTAAACCAAGAAGTTAAAAATAATATTTAGTTCACCCGTGAAGATTGGTCTTCAGCCACCCATGCTTGTCGTAAAAAGGGCTACTTGGGGCGCGGTGGGCGAGCTGGCTAAGGTGCCAGGCTAGTGATCCAGCGAGCTTGAGGTGTCGGGATCGAGCCCACCTGTGACCGGGTGTAAAAACCTTGGAGTCAACTTTGTGTGCAGACTCTTTCAGTGTTGTCACAACCCCTACTGCACAGTACACATCCCTGTGCACTTACAAGAACCCATGAATCCGTTGGTATATGACCAGATGGTGGCCCCATGAATACATGCAAACACCAAGTTGCGGGTACAGCAACGTGCAGTGAACTTGGACAAAGTACTGTGACTATGTGTCCCAGTCCACCCAGCTGTGAATGGGTACCTCGTTAGGATGAGAAGGCCACAATAACTCGGTGCGCCAAGTGGCTGCAAGAGTTGTATGCTCCCCAGGGAATTGAGACTGATAATACGATGTGCCGTTGAGATTGACATCCAATGATCGAGGGAAAAAATACCAGCGCCTTGAGCAAGCACCAGTTGCCTGGATATGTGCGCTATATAAATATCATATAATAATAATACTTGAGTCGGGCGGTCAGGGACTTGGCTGATGCATGTCATGGTATCCAAATTGTGTAGATCGATGCTCAAGATGTCCATCACATGATTGTCTGGTCCAGGCTCCCTTATTGACAGACCGTAATCATATAGCGTTTGTGTTCAATAGATATAAATAAGTGACTGATGTAACGGTTCTATCATTTTACTTTTCAGACATTGCGTGTCTAAATATTACAACATTATAGGGCAATCTCTCACTACGAAGATTCGAAAAACAACATAGCACTCTTGTTCAAATGATTTGTTACCAGAATTACAGCTGCTGACGCCCTTACAGCCTTTATGGGAGATGACATTTCAAAACAGTAAGGCACCACTGACAAAAGTGTGTCTGATTGAATTTCTTATTTTGATTAATGACTGGCCTTTGCGTGTGTTTGTGATAGATGTTGACGGTGGTGAAGGATTTGTGGGGAAGATTAAGCAAAGATTCCGTAAACTTCTATAAATGTATAGGACGCTTGATTCACAGGTTTATCGCAGGCCCCCGCTGCTGACAACATCTAAAGAACGAGGTTCAGTCATGCGGGAATCGAACCCACGTCTCCAGAGTGAATAGCCAACTACTGGGCCATCCTAGTGTCATTCCAGCTACATACTGCAAAAGGCACAGCTGTGGGTTTCACTAAGTGAGGATTCCAACCCGGGGGTGAAAACCCTTTAAGATACGTTACACCACTTTCAAAATAACCATTGAATATATAATAGTATCATCCAAAACTTGGTTCCACATGAGATATCGCATGTGTGAGATATAGAGAATCGCCTGATCTTTCGAAGTTCGTATTAATTATAAGGAATTGTGATTTCCTATGGCATTCTGACCGAGCGAAAGCGAGGTCAGATACCATAGGAAGGTCACGAGTTTCGTATAATTCGTATGTAATGAGACCGAGTGTGGTATTTCATTTATTACCCACGTCTTACATGCATTAAATTGACAAAAGAGTGTCGGTTTCATAAAGAGGTTGCGGAAGAGTTTTGTACTGTAGTACAATATTTGCATGACATCACACTGTAATGACGTCACTGCCTTGGTAACCGACGTCACGATGCATGTCAGTTGTCATCGCCTCGTACAGCCTCCTACAGTAAACTACTACGTAGCACCCCGTTTCTTGGTTTGCAGTTGCTTCATTCGGCTAACATCACTGGTGGAAACATTGCGTATATGTTTTTCGACAGATATAAAGTCTCAGTTCGACTGACAATTAAACAGCGACACGGCAACGTTCGCAATGTTTACATTCCCACAATGCATTTAAGTTGCAGAATGAATGAATTCACGTGTTTGTTATGAATGAAAAAATAGTTACGTCAGAATGTGACCTAATTGAGAGGTCATCGGTTATCCAATCAAATCGTTAGAATCTCAGGTCAAGTCGTTACGACACAGGTCAACGCGATACGACACTCGTGGGTAATAACATACGATATCTCCTTGGAGATATCCCCTTTGACAGTAGATTTTCTACAATGCCCTGACAATGCTATGACGTCATCAACTTGATAACATGACAATGTTATGCCGTCACTGCACTGCAAGATTAATGGTAGTATAGTGTTCAGAGAGGTACATTTTTCAATGAAAACTAATTTAGAATGATTTTTGATGATAAATAGAATATCGCCCTCGTGTCTACTAATATCAATTATATCAACACTCGTTGATAAAAGTAAAAATATCCTCGGCAATATTTGTAACTTTATCAACTCGTGTTGATAATTGATATCAGTAGACATTTGGGTCGAGATTCTCTATGTATCAGAATAACTGAACGAGTATGATGTATTTGATGTATTTTATTTCTATGACTTCAAACCAACATGTATTCTGATATTTATTGCTGTAATAATTATGTTGTTGCCTAAACCAATTACAGAGCTGATGATGTAGGCCATTTGAACGATCAGGTGTGTGACTATTGATGTATGCCTTAGTGTCATTTATTTGAAAGACACTGGGTGTTCAAAAAAGTCACGATGATACAGAGCACAACTACTGTTAGTGCACTCTGCAATGGCTGACTTCCGGATACATCTTTGACCATGTGACTGACATGTGACCACGTCCCATTGTGAGAACGAGGCTCGATGCTGAGGATCTCACACATTATCTGGTATAGGTTGACGTTGGAGAGCTTCTCTGACGTCACACCGGGGACAAAACCTGACAACGACACAAACATGATATAGTGATTATTTCTTTACCATTCAAGTAGCTATATAAAATTTGACTTTTTTAGATACAAATATATTTGGAAACAAATAATTTGTTCCATCCTGTTCCGGCATTATTGCGCTGTCCATGCAATTTTCACCGTTACTGTGCCTTTCAGACAGAGTCACGGGACATCTGGTGCAGAGTTACGACCCTTAGCCGAATCAGGATACGCTAACGTATGCATTCTACGACTGCTTTATGAAATAAATAATTACATAGTGTAATTGGACAGACACGTGCCTTGTTGGAAACACATTCGCCTGCAAAAAATAAACTTTTTGCGCTGAGTATTTTTCTTTTATTATAGTTTTACACTTATGTCTGTAGAACATGTCGCTCAAAGACTGACTGACTGAACCTACTTGGTCCAAATGCTGTGAATATTCCGCTCATGTTGGACTCCGCTGGATCAAACCCGTGTTCGCCAAGCATTGGTCCTGTGTCATAAGCGTAGTAACCAAAGTTGGGCTGAAGGGTGAAGAAACAAAACCAAAAGTAGGTTTAGTGTATAAATTTGTCAACAGATTCTTTGAAAACAAAAGACATTTGTCGTACATGAATTACATCGGTTCAGAGATGTACAAACTGGATTTTATCCGAGTCAGCGTTATAATATCCAAAACATTCATGTATGTAATTTAACAGTTATGTCGTCAGTGGTATCTGAAGTGATGAATTAACCTTGTCAGCATGGTTCGATAGTGACAAATTTAAATTTTGTTGTTAGTTCACTGAATATATAGACTAATACATCAACTGCCGACTTTTTATTGTATTTGTTACTAAATGTTCGTATTTGTGAAATGTGTGATATTGTGTGGTTTCTATTTGTTTGTCGTTTAACGAAACAATCAACAATATTCAAGCTATATGGTGGCGGTCTGTAAATAATCGAGTCTGGACCAGGTGAGGTGAGGTGAAATTGGGTTTAACATCGTGCTTGAGAATATTTCGCTCATATAACGACGTGCATGCGTGTGTATGTGTCTGTGTGGCTGCTTGTACTAGCCCAGACGTAAGCTGGTTTTATAGTGCTAGCCCACTGAGATACCATGCCGCAGTGAAGCATGAATACCCCATTCAGACACATTATACTGACTCCGGGCCGACCAGTCCTTGTTGTACCCATTAATGCCGAGCGCCAGGCAGGGACCAACAAGTGCCATATTTGAACGTCTTTTGGTATGACGCGGTCGGGGATCGAACCCGCGACCTTCCGCTCTCCGGGCGGACGCTCTAACCACTACACCACAGAGGCGGTCGAGTCTGGACCAGACAATATAGTTATCAACATCATGAGCATCGATCTACGCAACTGGGATACTGTGACATGCGTCACCCAAGTCAGCGAGCCTGACGACCCGACCCCGTTAGTCATCTCATACGACAAGCATGGGTTGCTGAAGGCCGATTCTGACCCGGATGTTCACGAGTGCCACATTGCGGATTCGCTGCAGACAGAACAAACATAGTTTGGCCAGGAGATTCCTACCGTATCAATATACCAGGGCATCTTTGCAGCCAGTAAGATTGGAGGG
>NW_025767485.1:405000-420000 GCF_003918875.1 Haliotis rubra | reverse complement strand
ATGACATGTAACAGATTGCCTGTAACCGTTCATGACGTATAACAGATAACCTGTAACAGTTCATGGCATATAACAGAATGCCTGTAACAGTTCATGGCATATAACAGATAACCTGTAACAGTTGACCACATATAACAGATAACCTGTAAGAGTCCATGACATATAACAGATAACATGTAACAGTTTATGATATATAACAGATAACATATAACAGTTGATCACATATAACAGTTGCTCACATATAACAGATAACCTGTAACAGTTGATGACATATAACTGATAACCTGTAACAGTTCATGTCACATAACAGATAACCTGCAACAGTTGACCACATATAACAGATAACCTGTAAGAGTCCATGACATATAACAGATAACATGTAACAGTTTATGATATATAACAGATAACATATAACAGTTGATCACATATAACAGTTGCTCACATATAACAGATAACCTGTAACAGTTGATGACATATAACTGATAACCTGTAACAGTTCATGTCACATAACAAATAACCTGTAACAGTTCATGACATATAACAGATAACCTGTAACAGTTGATGACATATAACTGATAACCTGTCACAATTCATGACACATAACAGATAACCTGTAACAGTTGATGACATATAGCAGATAGCCTGTAACAGTTGATGACATGTAACAGATAACCTGTAACAGTTGATGACATATAACTGATAACCTGTAACAGTTCATGTCACATAACAGATAACCTGTAACAGTTGATGACATATAACAGATAACCTGTAACAGTTGATGACATATAATATATACCCTGTAACAGTTCATGACATGTAACAGATAACCTGTAACAGTTGATGACATATAACAGATAACCTGTAACAGTTGATGACATGTAACAGATAACCTGTAACAGTTCATGACATGTAACAGATAACCTGTAACAGTTCATGACACGTGACATTTCATGACATATAACAGATAACAGTTCACAACAAATCACAAAACATCTTACATGTCCTCACATAATTTCAGACTCATCTCCAGTCTTTCGCTTTTTCCCTCAAACAGACTATATATTTTACACACGCATTGGCTCTTGACATGAAACTACTTCTGTATACGGCGGTTTCACTTCTAACTCGACATATCTGTACTCATGTAATTATACTCACATATGTCACGTCAGGTCAAAGACACAGCGTTCCGATTACACTACGGCGGTGGTGCGGCCAGATCCTGGCCAGTAGAGGCTATGTGTGTCAATCTGTTCTTTCTAACAAGATAAATAAAGGCCCCCCTTTTCCCCTGTTGTTATAACAGCAACTCAACGGGGCACGCCTGCTGGCATTTTTCTATTTTCGTATTATCAGCTCAGCGTTCCCAAGATACCAACATTTACCTTGCTGTAACAACGAACGGGAATCAAGTGTCTGCGGTAAAATGAGGGACATGACAGACGTGGGAAATGGAAATGAAAACGTTTATTTTGACTTGAATGAGGACTGTTCCTTTCGTCGGGAAAATTACAGATCTGGGCCAAGATTTTCGAAGCTCTCTTTCTAAGATTGTCGTAAGTTAATGTTAATGTATGGCACTTACGACCAGCTTAACACCAGAAGCTTCGAATTTCTAGGTCCTGAACTTTAGCATGCTTTGTTTGGAATAAGTGCAACGGATAGACACATTACTGTTTATTATGTTAGTTGCTGTGATGGTTGTGGTGGTGCTGGCGACGTTCATGTCACTGGAGATTTCATCACAGCCTTCCGAATCCTTTAGAAGGATGATCCGACAGACGTTTAGGTCAAGGTCAACTTCGACGTCAACTTCAAAGTCAACATAAGCCTCACTCACTTGTTTAACGTGTTGCAGGTACAGTAGAGGAGATGAATTTAATGTGGGCATAGAATTTATCCTCTGTAAATGTAATGAATATAAGAATATCATCGTAGCAGTTTTGTAGTGGTTAGTATAATGGAAAGATCTACGGAATCGTTATATCCCATCTTACCCGTGAACATCCGGACAGAATTGATCTTCAGCAACCCATGCTTGTCGTAAGAGGGGACTAACGGGATCGAGTGGTCAGACTCGCTGACTTGGTTGACGTCATCGTATCCCAATTGCGTAGATCGATGCTCATGATGTTGATCACTGGATTGTCTGGCCCAGAGTTGCTTATTTACATACCGCCGCCATATAGCTGGAATATTGCTGAGTGCAGCCTCAAATACCAAACAAACAAACCAAACTTCTATCCCATCTAAATCTACGTCAGTTCTGTATGCTGCTGTCAACAGGAAAAGATCAGCTTCTTCTGGACTTGGTTACGTCAACACAAACTGTAAAAACGTAAAACCGCATGTACCATTCACCCATTAGTATAGTTTTACTTTTCCTATGGGCCTTCCGTATACAGTTCAGAAACATTCACATGCTACACTATTCGTGAGATAAAAGGCTGTTTAAATCCTACTGAAACCTAAGGAACAACAACGAGGAACTCGGAGAAACACTGCAGATACTCAAAAATGACTTTAAAATATTTCTCATGTAAAGGCTGGATATTTTGTCCTAGTCTCTTGCACAAGTAACCCAATAACCTGCCCTTTACCAGTTATCTGATAGGGTTCTGGGGCTCAAGGCACTGGTGCCATGGGTTCAAGAGCGACAGTTTTTTAGCCAATCCCCAGGGGCTATGTTGTCATGACAGGGGCAAGAGGGAGCGTGGGACCCCGAAGCCTGAAATCAAGCTCTTTCTGCCGGCACTGTCAAGGTGACAACAAGCCAACTTGTTTTTTAGGTTTCACCTGGACTGTGCAGTCGGAACTTGCAACTCTGTAACCAAGACTTTTATTTTAATACATATTATTACTGTCTTTTTGTGTTGTGTCATCTTTGACTAGAGCTCTTCGCGCAATAGACACATTTGCCCATCCCTTTTCCCGTGAGACGTAATTGTTACGCAACCACGCAATTACTCAAGTCTTACACTCAAACTATACCTTCGCGTAGCCTTCCTGCCAAACCCCTGGTGGAAGCTGAAAATGAATGCACTGACAAAAATATGAATGACCCCAAAACTGTCCGACTAACATACCAAGATACGTGAGCCCAGTGTTAAAGATTTAAGTTGATTAGTTACATATAGATTTAATATTATTGTTTTGAAACTCGTAGCGATAATATATTTATATTTCCTAAAAATCACGGAAAGCGCACGTACAACCACCGAAACAAGCCCGCAAGTTCGTCAGAAATAGACTCCATTGGACCCATGAGAGCCGTTCTGTAAACAAACGCACGTGCGTACCCGCGTGTTTGAATCTCTCGCCTTTCATGGCACGACCTACCGAGTTTAGGATTAATCAATGTAAATTTTGACAGGCAAATTTGAAATCATCTTTGCTCTGCGCACATAATTTCATTTCAATTCTCCGACCAATGTTTAACTAATGATATCACATTTATCAACTTACGTATGGTTCCACAATGCACACTCCCAAAGGCCGCCATGTTAAAGGAGTTCACGGCACTGTACAGAGGTTGATTAAATTGTTGCCATTCGATAAAAAAGCAACGGAAAATTAAAAAGAAATTACGTGATTGTAGGTAAGATAATTCCTCACAAATGGGCAAAATTTAACTTGGATCTTACGAAAATGAAATTCATGAAAACTATTCTATGAAAATTACGTCAAGTGTCCGAATATAACTGGCACGGGTCTGTATATTAAATACCCCACAATAGGCAACACAATTTTGTAAGCTATATGGTTCTTTGTACTTTCAATGTGATGATATATTTGTCCATGATTTTGTTTAACAATCACATAATGCCATACACGATTTATGTACTGTGAGCAAGATTGTACTGATGCAGATTCCATTATGTCGGCTCCAAGTTGTCAGCAAGATGCCCAAGACCGCGGTCATATAGCTCGAATATTGCTACGTGCGGCCTTTGTTTGTCTGTTTGTTGTTTAACGCCGCACTCAGCAACATCCCAGCAATCTGTAAAACATCGAGTCTGGACCAGACAATCCAGTGGTTAATATCATGAGCATCGATCTATTCATTTCGAATACGACCGTCACTGATTATATTGTTGCTTTCAGCCCACTCCATTAGACGTGTGTTCAGTATGCCACAATGCACCCTGTAGATCACCGGAGCAACAGTTATATATCCCCCTGTACGCTCGTGGGTCCCTTGGGTCAATTGGGGGACGACTTAGGAATGAGGTTCATAATTCCTTTGGACCACATTTCTGGCACCAATGATGAGTGAGTGAGTGAGTTTAGGTTCACGCCGCACTCAACAATATTCCAGCTATATGGCGGCGGTCTGTAAATAATCGAGTCTGGACCAGACAATCCAGTGATCAACAGCAGGAGCATCGATCTGCACAATTGGGAACCGATGACATGTGTCAACCAAATCAGCGAACCTGACCACCCGATCCTGTTAGTCGCCTCTTACGACAAGCATGGGTTACTGAAGATCAACTTTCTAACCCGGACTTTCACTGATAGGCACAAATGATGTCTCAAAACAGAAATTGTAGAGTCTGTGTAGCTTTAATAAAGTTTGTTCTCCTCTGAGTAATTGTGCGGGTATGTCATCCACGCCCGGTGCTCTGCCTTCCTATTCAGACATTCACAGGGGCCACAGATATTCCGTGAGCGGCCCTGATTGAGCGTTGCAATGTGGGCAAGACGGGGCCTCAATTTTGACCCCACGCTATCTGTACTAAATAACATACAACTGTGTCACAGGAGTCGTTAAAGGTACACCGGTTAATCGTGTGCTCATTTTTGTACCGGAGGTATATCGGAAGTTTTGCATATTGCTCGTTTGTTATCTCAAACATACAAACAAACAACACTGTAAATTCGATTCAGGGTTCCTGCTGTGAAGGTTCACATTGAAGGTGAATAAACACCTGTGAGGTGAGGGAGGTCATATTATATGTGAAGCGTGTAATGTGGAGCGTATAATGAGTGGTGCATGAATCACCTTTGTTATATAATGATTGGTGCATGAAGCACCTTGTTATATAATGAGTGGTGCATGAGGCACCTGTGTTATATAATGAGTGGTGCATGAAGCACCTTTGTTATATAATGAGTGGTGCATGAAGCACTTTAGTTATATAATGAGTGGTGCATGAAGCACCTTGGTTATATAATGAGTGGAGCATGAAGCACCTTAGTTATATAATGAGTGGTGCATGAAGCACCTTAGATATATAATGAGTGGTGCATGAAGCACTTTAGTTATATAATGAGTGGTGCATGAAGCACCTTGGTTATATAATGAGTGGAGCATGAAGCACCTTAGTTATATAATGACTGGTGCATGAAGCACCTTAGTTATATAATGAGTGGTGCATGAAACACCTTAGTTATATAATGAGTGGTGCATGAAGCACCTTTGTTATATAATGAGTGGTGCATGAAGCACCTTTGTTATATAATGAGTGGTGCAAGAAACACTTTAGTTATATAATGAGTGGTGCATGAAGCACCTTTGTTATATAATGAGTGGAGCATGAAGCACCTTAGTTATATAATGACTGGTGCATGAAGCACCTTAGATATATAATGAGTGGTGCATGAAGCACCTTTGTTATATAATGAGTGGTGCATGAAACACCTTTGTTATATAATGAGTGGTGCATGAAACACCTTAGCTATATAATGAGTGGTGCATGAAGCACCTTGGTTATATAATGAGTGGCGCATGAAGCACCTTAGTTATATAATGAGTGGTGCATGAAGCACTTTAGTTATATAATGAGTGATGCATGAAACACCTTAGTTATATAATGAGTGGTGCATGAAGCACCTTAGTTATATAATGAGTGATGCATGAAACACCTTAGTTATATAATGAGTGGTGCATGAAGCACCTTGGTTATATAATGAGTGGTGCATGAAGCACCTTTCTTATATAATGAGTGGTGCATGAAGCACCTTGGTTATATAATGAGTGGTGCATGAAGCACTTTAGTTATATAATGAGTGGTGCATGAAGCACCTTAGTTATATAATGAGTGATGCATGAAGCACCTTAGTTATATAATGAGTGGAGCATGAAGCACCTTTCTTATATAATGAGTGGTGCATGAAGCACCTTTGTTATCAAATGAGTGGTGCATGAAGCACCATAGTTATATAATGAGTGGTGCATGAAACACCTTAGTTATATAATGAGTGGTGCATGAAGCACTTTAGTTATATAATGAGTGGTGCATGTAGCACCTTTGTTATATAATGAGTGGTGCATGTAGCACCTTAGTTATATATAGAGTGGTGCATGAAGCACCTTGGTTATATAATGAGTGGTGCATGAAGCACCTTTCTGATATAATGAGTGGAGCATGAAACACCTTAGTTATAAAATGAGTGGTGCATGAAGCACCTTTGTTATATAATGATTGGTGCATGAAACACCTTAGTTATATAATGAGTGGTGCATGAAGCACCTTAGTTATATAATGAGTGGTGCATGAAGCACCTTTCTTATATAATGAGTGGTGCATGAAGCACCTTTGTTATATAATGAGTGGTGCATGAAACACTTTAGTTATATAATGAGTGGTGCATGAAACACTTTAGTTATATAATGAGTGGTGCATGAAGCACCTTAGTTATATAATCAGTGGTGCATGAGGCACCTTTGTTATATAATGAGTGGTGCATGAAGCACCTTTGTTATATAATGAGTGGTGCATGTAGCACCTTTGTTATAAAATGAGAGGTGCATGAAGCACCTTAGTTAAATAATCAGTGGGGCATGAAGCACCTTGGTTATATAATGAGTGGGGCATGTAGAACCTTTGTTATATCATGAGTGGTGCATGAAGCACCTTAGTTATATAATGAGTGGTGCATGAAGCACCTTGGTTATATAATGAGTGGGGCATGTAGAACCTTTGTTATATCATGAGTGGTGCATGAAACACCTTAGTTATATAATGAGTGGAGCATGAAGCACCTTAGTTATATAATGAGTGGTGCATGAAGCACCTTTCTTATATAATGAGTGGAGCATGAAGCACCTTTGTTATATAATGAGTGGTGCATGAAGCACCTTTCTTATATAATGAGTGGTGCATGAAGCACCTTTTGTTATCAAATGAGTGGTGCATGAAGCACCTTAGTTATATAATGAGTGGTGCATGAAACACCTTAGTTATATAATGAGTGGTGCATGAAGCACCTTAGTTATATAATGAGTGGTGCATGTAGCACCTTTGTTATATATAAAGTGGTGCATGAAGCACCTTGGTTATATAATGAGTGGT
The DNA here is from genome assembly GCF_003918875.1 of Haliotis rubra. Taxonomy (NCBI): domain Eukaryota; kingdom Metazoa; phylum Mollusca; class Gastropoda; order Lepetellida; family Haliotidae; genus Haliotis; species Haliotis rubra. Next base: position 412,702 of record NW_025767485.1, on the reverse strand, counting down.
GCATGAAACACCTTTCTGATATAATGAGTGGAGCATGAAACACCTTAGTAATAAAATGAGTGGTGCATGAAGCACCTTGGTTATATAATGAGTGGTGCATGAAACACCTAGGGTATATAATGAGTGGTGCATGAAGCACCTTAGTTATATAAAGAGTTGAGCATGAAGCACCTTAGTTATATAATGAGTGGTGCATGAAGCACCTTTGTTATATAATGAGTGGTGCATGAAACACTTTAGTTATATAATGAGTGGTGCATGAAACACCTCAGTTATATAATGGGTGGTGCATGAAGCACCTTATTTATATAATGAGTGGTGCATGAAGCACCTTAGTTATATAATGAGTGGTGCATGAAGCACTTTAGTTATATAATGAGTGGTGCATGTAGCACCTTTGTTATATAATGAGTGGTGCATGGAGCACCTTAGTTATATAATGAGTGGTGCATGAAGCACCTTAGTTATATAATGAGTGGTGCATGAAGCACCTTGGTTATATAATGAGTGGGGCATGTAGAACCTTTGTTATATCATGAGTGGTGCATGAAACACCTTAGTTATATAATGAGTGGAGCATGAAGCACCTTAGTTATATAATGAGTGGTGCATGAAGCACCTTTCTTATATAATGAGTGGAGCATGAAGCACCTTTGTTATATAATGAGTGGTGCATGAAGCACCTTTCTTATATAATGAGTGGTGCATGAAGCACCTTTGTTATCAAATGAGTGGTGCATGAAGCACCTTAGTTATATAATGAGTGGTGCATGAAACACCTTAGTTATATAATGAGTGGTGCATGAAGCACCTTAGTTATATAATGAGTGGTGCATGTAGCACCTTTGTTATATATAAAGTGGTGCATGAAGCACCTTGGTTATATAATGAGTGGTGCATGAAACACCTTAGTTATATAATGAGTGGTGCATGAAACACCTTAGTTATATAACGGGTGGAGCATGAAGCACCTTAGTTATATCATGAGTGGTTCATGAAACACCTTAGTTATATAATGAGTGGTGCATGAAGCACTTTAGTTATATAATGAGTGGTGCATGAAACACTTTAGTTATATAATGAGTGGTGCATGAAACACCTTAGCTATAAAATGAGTGTTGCATGAAGCACCTTTGTTATATAATGAGTGGAGCATGAAGCACCTTAGTTATATAATGAGTGGTGCATGAAGCACCTTTGTTATCAAATGAGTGGTGCATGAAACACTTTAGTTATATAATGAGTGGTGCATGAAGCACCTTAGTTATATAATCAGTGGTGCATGAGGCACCTTTGTTATATAATGAGTGGTGCATGAAGCACCTTTGTTATATAATGAGTGGTGCATGTAGCACCTTTGTTATAAAATGAGAGGTGCATGAAGCACCTTAGTTAAATAATCAGTGGGGCATGAAGCACCTTGGTTATATAATGAGTGGGGCATGTAGAACCTTTGTTATATCATGAGTGGTGCATGAAGCACCTTAGTTATATAATGAGTGGTGCATGAAGCACCTTGGTTATATAATGAGTGGGGCATGTAGAACCTTTGTTATATCATGAGTGGTGCATGAAACACCTTAGTTATATAATGAGTGGAGCATGAAGCACCTTAGTTATATAATGAGTGGTGCATGAAGCACCTTTCTTATATAATGAGTGGAGCATGAAGCACCTTTGTTATATAATGAGTGGTGCATGAAGCACCTTTCTTATATAATGAGTGGTGCATGAAGCACCTTTGTTATCAAATGAGTGGTGCATGAAGCACCTTAGTTATATAATGAGTGGTGCATGAAACACCTTAGTTATATAATGAGTGGTGCATGAAGCACCTTAGTTATATAATGAGTGGTGCATGTAGCACCTTTGTTATATATAAAGTGGTGCATGAAGCACCTTGGTTATATAATGAGTGGTGCATGAAACACCTTTCTGATATAATGAGTGGAGCATGAAACACCTTAGTAATAAAATGAGTGGTGCATGAAGCACCTTGGTTATATAATGAGTGGTGCATGAAACACCTAGGGTATATAATGAGTGGTGCATGAAGCACCTTAGTTATATAAAGAGTTGAGCATGAAGCACCTTAGTTATATAATGAGTGGTGCATGAAGCACCTTTGTTATATAATGAGTGGTGCATGAAACACTTTAGTTATATAATGAGTGGTGCATGAAACACCTCAGTTATATAATGGGTGGAGCATGAAGCACCTTATTTATATAATGAGTGGTGCATGAAGCACCTTAGTTATATAATGAGTGGTGCATGAAGCACTTTAGTTATATAATGAGTGGTGCATGTAGCACCTTTGTTATATAATGAGTGGTGCATGGAGCACCTTAGTTATATAAGGAGTGGTGCATGAAGCACCTTAGTTATATAATGAGTGGTGCATGAAGCACCTTGGTTATATAATGAGTGGGGCATGTAGAACCTTTGTTATATCATGAGTGGTGCATGAAACACCTTAGTTATATAATGAGTGGAGCATGAAGCACCTTAGTTATATAATGAGTGGTGCATGAAGCACCTTTCTTATATAATGAGTGGAGCATGAAGCACCTTTGTTATATAATGAGTGGTGCATGAAGCACCTTTCTTATATAATGAGTGGTGCATGAAGCACCTTTGTTATCAAATGAGTGGTGCATGAAGCACCTTAGTTATATAATGAGTGGTGCATGAAACACCTTAGTTATATAATGAGTGGTGCATGAAGCACCTTAGTTATATAATGAGTGGTGCATGTAGCACCTTTGTTATATATAAAGTGGTGCATGAAGCACCTTGGTTATATAATGAGTGGTGCATGAAACACCTTAGTTATATAATGAGTGGTGCATGAAACACCTTAGTTATATAACGGGTGGAGCATGAAGCACCTTAGTTATATCATGAGTGGTTCATGAAACACCTTAGTTATATAATGAGTGGTGCATGAAGCACTTTAGTTATATAATGAGTGGTGCATGAAACACTTTAGTTATATAATGAGTGGTGCATGAAACACCTTAGCTATAAAATGAGTGTTGCATGAAGCACCTTTGTTATATAATGAGTGGAGCATGAAGCACCTTAGTTATATAATGAGTGGTGCATGAAGCACCTTTGTTATCAAATGAGTGGTGCATGAAGCACCTTAGTTATATAATGAGTGGTGCATGAAGCACCTTAGTTATGTAAAGAGTGGAGCATGAAGCACCTTAGTTATATAATGAGTGGTGCATGAAGCACCTTAGTTATATAATGAGTGGTGCATGAAGCACCTTAGTTATATAATGAGTGGAGCATGAAGCACCTTAGTTATATAATGAGTGGTGCATGAAGCACCTTTGTTATATAATGAGTGGTGCATGAAGCACCTTAGTTATGTAAAGAGTGGAGCATGAAGCACCTTAGTTATATAATGAGTGGTGCATGAAACACCTTAGTTATATAATGAGTGGTGCATGAAGCACCTTAGTTATAGAATGAGTGGAGCATGAAGCACCTTAGTTATATAATGAGTGGTGCATGAAACACCTTTGTTATATAATGAGTGGTGCATGAAGCACCTTTGTTATATAATGAGTGGTGCATGTAGCACCTTAGTTATATAATGAGTTGTGCATGAAGCACATTTGTTATATGAGTGGTGCATGAAGCACCTTTGTTATATAATGAGTGGTGCATGAAGCACCTTAGTTATATAATGAGTGGTGCATGGAGCACCTTAGTTATATAATGAGTAGAGCATGTAGCACCTTTGTTATATAATCAGTGGAGCATGAAGCACCTTAGTTATACAATGAGTGGTGCGTGAAGCACCTTGGTTATACAAGGAGTGGAGCGTGTAGCACCTTTGTTATAATATTGAGAAGAGCATACAGCACCTTTGTTATATATAGAGTTTGGCTTGTAGCACCTTTGTTATATAATGAGTGGTGCATGAAGCACCTTTGTTATATAATGAGTGGAGCATGAAGCACCTTTGTTGCATAATGAATTTAGCTTGTAGCACCTTTGTTATATACTGAGTGGAGTGTATTTCAGCAAGTAGAAGAGCAGAATGTTGAGTTGACATTGACAACCAAGAAACGTGTCATATAAGGTCAACACAGGGAAGCTGCCGTGTCGCTTTAACAGTCCCAAGCAGCTATCAATACGGGCACTTGTGGCGTCCAAACAGCTGACTTATTTATACCTGGTCCCAATCTGTTACGCTATCAATGCCTCACTGTCACAGTTTCCGACACCTGACAACATCGACGTGTATTCATTTAGCTTGTCAACCGATAAACAGCCAGGAAGGCGTTATATTTCGGACATTCGAGGAGTAGGTAAGTCGCTGATATATTTTCTTCTTTGTTGTTTTGTTGTTTATACTGTAGTCAGCAATTTTCCAGCTGTCTGTAAATGAATCAGTCTGGACCAGACAACCCAGTGATTGGCATCATAAAACAAGCATTACTAGGTTACGATAGCATATATACTATCCCAAAAAAAGAAACGCATAGGTCAGAAATCTGTTGCGAAAAATGTTGTATTTTCTAACATGTATAACTCGTCCACAAATAGACTTTAGTACATGATTTTTTACATCGGTATAGAAGAAGTAAATGTCTATACAACCAAGTGGATAATGTTAGATAACGGAGCCTCTGAGCGCGATGGTGACGACGTTGCACGGTCCCGACGTCGGGTCTCATGGCTCTCAGTCCAATCTGTCTCAACCTGTTCCGTTCAGTTTGACCGGATATCCTCCGAAGTCCAGGCACCCTGGCTACTGTGCTCTCTCACCCGTGGCAGTACGATCACGCAAATGGGGTACCCGGATGTACCGATTTGGGGCTGCAGTGGTGACTCGAGGTCTGCCTGTACGGGGACGGTCATTGTTATAAGTGTTTGGTTGTAACGAGCTGCAAGCCGTGATATCGTGCTCAGACTAACATTCAGACGCCTGGCAACAGAAGATTGATAATATCCAGCGTGCATTCTTTCAATGGCGATGTTCCGTGTCGCAGCGTCAAGAGGTGGCGTATTGATTTGACCTTGAAACTCCGTCAAAACGAATGCCGATTTCCGAAAGTAATCTGGATTTTTATAGCCAGACAGTGCATGCTCTTTGCTGCCCAATTTCAACTGGAAGGTGATTTTTGTTGCGTTGTGGCAATGCGTTGTTAATCCTTGTCAGAAATCTCATCAAAATCAACGTTTTCAGATAATTCGATTTTTTACTTGTGCAATCGTGTAAAATCATGTTATCAACACTTTTGTTGCATATTTTGACGATTGTTTGAACATAATAGTAAATTAATAGAGTTTTTTAAAAATATAAAAACACCTATGCATTTCTTTTTGGGGATAGTATATCAACTACGCCAGCTTGTGTGCTGATAAGAGAATAAGTCCGAGATACGATTATCGTGTAAAAAGTGGAGTGGGTATTCCGTCATTGTTGCTTGGAGAAAACGTTTCGAGTTTGAGTGACATGTTTATCTTATTGTATGGTATCGTGGTAGATTGTAATGTATTAGTATGATTTCGTCACCATTCGGAGAGCCGTCATAAAAGGGAGTTAGCGCGCGTTGGGGTAGCCTAGTGGTTAAAGTGTTCGCTCGTCACGCCGAAGGCTCGGGTTCGATTCCGCACATGGGTACAATGTGTGAAGCCCATTTCTGGTGTCCCCCGCGGTTATATTGCTGGAATATTGCTAAAAGCATCATAAAACTACTTTGCCCTTTGTTCTTCTGAAGTCGCTGAAGGGATAAAATTTGAAAAAAAAATGGGCATAATACGAGAATGAGTTCATGCAATATGTGACGTCATCTTTTGGCCACCGTAGACTTTGGGTTGAGGATGTAATTCACAAGAGATTTAGACGTCTGGAAGATCGTCTATTTGGACAATATTTCAGAAAGCAATTAGTAGTAGTAGTTGGGGTAGTGGTAGTCATAGTCGTAGCACCTCTGCCTCTGTTCATCCAGCAGAAAGTGGGTACCCAGTGGGATAGGTTATGACTATTATCAGAGATAATGATGTGCTTTGCTTTGTTATTGCTATGAGCATTCACCTCGTGAATGGAGTTTATCTCATTATAGTTATAATTGTATAGTTATAATTGTATAGTTATAATTGTATAGTTATAATTGTTATGGTTATAATTGTTATAGTTATAATCGTATAGTTATAATTCTAATAGTTATAATCGTATAGTTATAATTGTTATAGTTATACTTGTTATAGTTATAAATGTTATAGTTATAATTGTATAGTTATAATTGTTATAGTTATAATTGTTATAGCTATAATTGTATAGTTATAAGTGTTATAGTTATAATTGTTATAGTTATAACTGTTATAGTTATAATTGTATAGTTATAAGTGTTATAGTTATAATTGTTATAGCTATAATTGTATAGTTATAATTGTTATAGTTATAATTGTTATAGTTATAATTGTATAGTTATAATTGTTAAAGTTATAATTGTATAGTTATAATTGTATAGTTATAATTGTATAGTTATAATTGTTAAAGTTATAATTGTATAGTTATAATTGTTATAGTTATAATTGTATAGTTATAATTGTTATAGTTATACTTGTTAAAGTTATAATTGTATAGTTAGAATTGTATAGTTATAATTGTTATAGTTATACTTGTTATAGTTATAATTGTATAGTAATAATTGTTAAAGTTATAATTGTATAGTTAGAATTGTATAGTTATAATTGTTATAGTTATAATTGTATAGTTATAATTGTTATAGTTATAATTGTTATAGCTATAATTGTATAGTTATAATTGTTATAGCGATAATTGTATAGTTATAATTGTTATAGTTATAATTGTTATAGTTATAATTGTTATAGTTATAAATGTATAGTTATAATTGTTATAGTTATAATTGTTATAGTTATAAGTATAGTTATAATTGTTATAGTTATAATTGTTATAGTTATAATTGTATAGTTATAAATGTATAGTTATAATTGTTATAGTTATAATTGTTATAGTTATAAGTATAGTTATAATTGTTATAGTTATAATTGTTATAGTTATAATTGTTATAGTTATAATTGTATAGTTATAATTGTTATAGTTATAATTGTTATAGTTATAATTGTTATAGTTATAAATGTATAGTTATAATTGTTATAGTTATAAGTATAGTTATAATTGTTATAGTTATAATTGTTATAGTTATAATTGTATAGTTATAAATGTATAGTTATAATTGTTATAGTTATAATTGTTATAGTTATAAGTATAGTTATAATTGTTATAGTTATAATTGTTATAGTTATAATTGTTATAGTTATAATTGTATAGTTATAATTGTATAGTTATAATTGTTATAGTTATAATTGTTATAGTTATAAGTATAGTTATAATTGTTATAGTTATAATTGTTATAGTTATAATTGTATAGAGTAGTAGCAGTAGTAGTAGCAGTAGTAGTAATAGTAGCAGCAGCAGCAAATGTTGATCAAATACCTACTCTATCACAATGATTACAAAACACATCTGCCTTGACAACAAATTATAAAAGCGTGTAATATTTGAAGTCATCTGCAGAAGAAAAACAAATCATTTCATACACAGCATACTTGGAGCTCGTGTCACATACAGCCTTGCCCTTGACAAGGCCTGCGTTGCCATAATGTATTTAGTATTGTACCACCTGACAGGGTGGAGGTCAGAGGCTTGTGG